>NW_027650428.1:5000-27500 GCF_965287045.1 Carcharhinus amblyrhynchos
TTAAACCTTGCCCCTCTCTCCTTAAACCTGTGGCCCCCCCGCGTAATTGACTCTGGGAAGAAAGCTTCTGACTCTGTCCCTCGTCATCTTGTAGGCTTCTATCAGGTCTCCCCCCCTACAACCTCCAGTGAGAACAAACCCAAGTTTCTCCAACCTCTCCTCATAAGTAATGCCCTCCATCACCAGGGCCACATCTTTTCTGTAACCCTCTCCTAAGCCTCCACACCCTTCTGGTAGGCCAGAATTGAACTCTATATTCCAAGTGCGGCCTCACTAAGGTTCTATAACGTGACTTGCCAATTTTTAAACTCAGTGGCCCCGGCCGATGAAGGCGAGCATGCCGTATGCCTTCTTGACCACCTTCTCCACCTGCGTTACCACTTTCAGTGACCTGTGTATCTGTACGCCCAGATCCCTCTGCCTATCAATACTCTATGTACCTGTACGCCCAGATCCCTCTGCCTATCAATACTCTGTGTACCTGGACGCCCAGATCCCTCTGCCTATCAATACTCTGTGTACCTGTACGCCCAGATCCCTCTGCCTATCAATACTCTTGTGTATCTGTACGCCCAGATCCCTCTGCCTATCAATACTTTTGTGTACCTGTACGCCCAGATCCCTCTGCCTATCGATACTCTCCATACCTGTACGCCCAGATCCCTCTGCCTATCAGTACTCTGTGTACCTGGACGCCCAGATCCCTCTGCCTATCAATACTCTGTGTATCTGTACACCCAGATCCCTCTGTCTATCAATACTCTGTGTACCTGTACACCCAGATCCCTCTGCCTATCAATACTCTGTGTACCTGTACACCCAGATCCCTCTGCCTATCAATACTCTTCATACCTGTACGCCCAGATCCCTCTGCCTATCAATACTCTTCATACCTGTATGCCCAGATCCCTCTGCCTATCAATACTCTGTGTATCTGTATGCCCAGATCCCTCTGCCTATCAATACTCTGTGTACCTGTACACGCAGATCCCTCTGCCTATCAATACTCTGTGTACCTGTAAACCCAGATCCCTCTGCCTATCAATACTCTGTGTGCCTGTACACCCAGATCCCTCTGCCTATCAATACTCTGTGTGACTGTACACCCAGATCCCTCTGCCTATCAATACTCTGTGTACCTGTACACCCAGATCCCTCTGCCTATCAATACTCTGTGTACCTGTACACCCAGATCCCTCTGCCTATCAATACTCTGTGTACCTGTACGCCCAGATCCCTCTGCCTATCAATACTCTTGTGTATCTGTACGCCCAGATCCCTCTGCCTATCAATACTCTGTGTACCTGTACGCCCAGATCTCTCTGCCTATCAATACTCTGTGTACCTGTACGCCCAGATCCCTCTGCCTATCAACACTCTGTGTACCTGTACGCCCAGATCCCTCTGCCTATCAATACTCTGTGTACCTGTACACCCAGATCCCTCTGTCTATCAATACTCTGTGTACCTGTACGCCCAGATCCCTCTGCCTATCAATACTCTGTGTACCTGTACACCCAGATCCCTCTGCCTATCAATACTCTGTGTACCTGTACGCCCAGATCCCTCTGCCTATCAATACTCTGTGTATCTATACACCCAGATCCCTCTGCCTATCAATACTCTGTGTACCTGTACACCCAGATCCCTCTGCCTATCAATACTCTGTGTACCTGTACACCCAGATCCCTCTGCCTATCAATACTCTGTGTACCTGTACACCCAGATCCCTCTGCCTATCAATACTCTGTGTACCTGTACACCCAGATCCCTCTGCCTATCAATACTCTGTGTACCTGTACACCCAGATCCCTCTGCCTATCAATACTCTGTGTGCCTGTACGCCCAGATCCCTCTGCCTATCAATACTCTGTGTATCTGTACGCCCAGATCCCTCTGCCTATCAATACTCTGTGTACCTGTACGCCCAGATCTCTCTGCCTATCAATACTCTGTGTACCTGTAAACCCAGATCCCTCTGCCTATCAATACTCTGTGTACCTGGACGCCCAGATCCCTCTGCCTATCAATACTCTGTGTACCTGTACGCCCAGATCCCTCTGCCTATCAATACTCTGTGTACCTGTACACCCAGATCCCTCTGCCTATCAATACTCTTCATACCTGTACGCCCAGATCCCTCTGCCTATCAATACTCTGTGTACCTGTACACCCAGATCCCTCTGCCTATCAATACTCTTCATACCTGTACGCCCAGATCCCTCTGCCTATCAATACTCTGTGTACCTGTACACCCAGATCCCTCTGCCTATCAATACTCTGTGTACCTGTACACCCAGATCCCTCTGCCTATCAATACTCTGTGTAGCTGCACGCCCAGATCCCTCTGCCTATCAATACTCTGTGTACCTGCACGCCCAGATCCCTCTGCCTATCAATACTCTGTGTACCTGTACACCCAGATCCCTCTGCCTATCAATACTCTGTGTACCTGTACTCCCAGATCCCTCTGCCTATCAATACTCTGTGTACCTGTACGCCCAGATCCCTCTGCCTATCAGTACTCTGTGTACCTGGACGCCCAGATCCCTCTGCCTATCAATACTCTGTGTACCTGTACGCCCAGATCCCTCTGCCTATCAATACTCTGTGTACCTGTACACCCAGATCCCTCTGCCTATCAATACTCTGTGTACCTGTACGCCCAGATCCCTCTGCCTATCAATACTCTGTGTACCTGTACACCCAGATCCCTCTGCCTATCAATACTCTCTGCATCTGTACGCCCAGATCCCTCTGCCTATCAATACTCTCTGCATCTGTACGCCCAGATCCCTCTGCCTGTCAATACTCTTCATACCTGTACGCCCAGATCCCTCTGCCTATCAATACTCTGTGTACCTGTACACCCAGATCCCTCTGCTTATCAATACTCTTGTGTATCTGTACGCCCAGATCCCTCTGCCTATCAATACTCTGTGTACCTGTACACCCAGATCCCTCTGCCTATCAATACTCTGTGTACCTGTACGCCCAGATCCCTCTGCCTATCAATACTCCGTGTACCTGTAAACCCAGATCCCTCTGCCTATCAATACTCTGTGCACCTGTACGCCCAGATCCCTCTGCCTATCAATACTCCGTGTACCTGTACACCCAGATCCCTCTGCCTATCAATACTCTGTGTACCTGTACGCCCAGATCCCTCTGCCTATCAATACTCTGTGTACCTGTACGCCCAGATCCCTCTGCCTATCAATACTCTGTGTACCTGTATGCCCAGATCCCTCTGCCTATCAATACTCCGTG
Source organism: Carcharhinus amblyrhynchos (assembly GCF_965287045.1). Classification (NCBI taxonomy): domain Eukaryota; kingdom Metazoa; phylum Chordata; class Chondrichthyes; order Carcharhiniformes; family Carcharhinidae; genus Carcharhinus; species Carcharhinus amblyrhynchos. The sequence goes on from NW_027650428.1 coordinate 8,271, forward strand.
TACCTGTAAACCCAGATCCCTCTGCCTATCAATACTCTGTGTACCTGTACGCCCAGATCCCTCTGCCTATCAATACTCTGTGTACCTGTACGCCCAGATCCCTCTGCCTATCAATACTCTGTGTACCTGTGCGCCCAGATCCCTCTGCTTATCAATACTCTGTGTACCTGTACGCCCAGATCCCTCTGCCTATCAATACTCTGTGTACCTGTACGCCCAGATCCCTCTGCTTATCAATACTCTGTGTACCTGTACGCCCAGATCCCTCTGCCTATCAATACTCTGTGTACCTGTACGCCCAGATCCCTCTGCCTATCAATACTCTGTGTACCTGTACGCCCAGATCCCTCTGCCTATCAATACTCTTCTGCCATTTACTGTACATTTCCGATCTATATTCGACCTTCCAAAGTTCATTCCCTCGCATTAGTCCGGATTAAACTCCATCTGCCATCCCTTCGCCCAAGTTTCCAACCGGTCTATGTCCTCCAATGCTCCTCATCGCCCTCCCCAGATTCACCAGCCTTTGTATCATCCGCAAACCAGGTCCACTTCCCTCCAAGTCATTTTACAAACGGCAGAGGCCCCAGCACTGATCCCCGAGGATCGTCACTTGTCACAGCCCTCCACTCAGGAACCTCTGCTACCCTCTGACCGAGCCAGTCCTGTACCCAGCTTGCCAGCTCCCCTCCGATCCCCTGCGATGCCATCTCCTGCCCCAGGCTGCCACGAGGGACCTGAGGCAGTTTGTCAAAGTCAACTCTCCGTTAATTACGGTGTTGCTTTGTTAAAAGTTCCTGGTCCTTGAAGTAAAATACCTTGTTGATTATTCAGTTAGCGCGAGTGTCAGACCTCGAGCTAATGAATCTTACGGTGCAACGTACAGCGGGTTAGCACTGCTGCCTCACTGCGCCAGGGACCCGGGTTCGATTCCCCGGCTCGGGTCTCTGCATGTGTGGAGTCTGCACATTCTCCCCGTCTCTGCGTGGGTTTCCTCCGGGTGCTCCAGTTTCCTCCCACTCTCCAAAGATGTGCAGGTTAGGGTGGATTGGCCGTGCTAAATTGTCCCTTAGTGTCCAAAGATGTGTAGGTTAGGGTGGATTGGCCGTGCTAAATTGTCCCTTAGTGTCCAAAGATGTGTAGGTTAGGGTGGATTGGCCGTGCTAAATTGCCCTTTAGTGTCCAAAGATGTGTAGGTTAGGGTGGATTGGCCATGCTAAATTGCCCTTTAGTGTCCAAAGATGTGTAGGTTAGGGTGGATTGGCCATGCTAAATTGCCCTTTAGTGTCCAAAGATGTGTAGGTTAGGGTGGATTGGCCGTGCTAAATTGTCCCTTAGTGTCCAAAGATGTGTAGGTTAGGGTGGATTGGCCGTGCTAAATTGCCCCTTAGTGTCCCAAAGATGTGTAGGTTAGGGTGGATTGGTCGTGCTAAATTGCCCCTTAGTGTCCCAAAGATGTGTAGGTTAGGGTGGATTGGCCATGCTAAATTGTCCCTTAGTGTCCAAAGATGTGTAGGTTAGGGTGGATTGGCCGTGCTAAATTGCCCCTTAGTGTCCAAAGATGTGTAGGTTAGGGTGGATTGGCCATGCTAAATTGTCCCCTAGTGTCCAAAGATGTGTAGGTTAGGGTGGATTGGCCTTGCTAAATTGTCCCTTAGTGTCCAAAGATGTGTAGGTTAGGTTGGATTGGCCGTGCTAAATTGCCCCTTAGTGTCCAAAGATGTGTAGGTTAGGGTGGATTGGCCATGCTAAATTGTCCCCTAGTGTCCAAAGATGTGTAGGTTAGGGTGGATTGGCCATGCTAAATTGTCCCTTAGTGTCCAAAGATGTGTAGGTTAGGGTGGATTGGCCGTGCTAAATTGTCCCTTAGTGTCCAAAGATGTGTAGGTTAGGGTGGATTGGCCGTGCTAAATTGCCCCTTAGTGTCCAAAGATGTGTAGGTTAGGGGGATTGGCCGTGCTAAATTGTCCCTTAGTGTCCAAAGATATGTAGGTTAGGGGGGATTGGCCATGCTAAATTGCCCCTTAGTGTCCAAAGATGTGTAGGTTAGGGTGGATTGGCCATGCTAAATTGTCCCTTAGTATCCAAAGATGTGTAGGTTAGGGTGGATTGGCCGTGCTAAATTGCCCCTTAGTGTCCAAAGATGTGTAGGTTAGGGTGGATTGGCCATGCTAAATTGTCCCTTAGTGTCCAAAGATGTGTAGGTTAGGGTGGATTGGCCATGCTAAATTGTCCCTTAGTGTCCAAAGATGTGTAGGTTGGGGTGGATTGGCCGTGCTAAATTGTCCCTTAGTGTCCAAAGATGTGTAGGTTAGGGTGGATTGGCCATGCTAAATTGTCCATTAGTGTCCAAAGATGTGTAGGTTAGGGTGGATTGGCCGTGTTAAATTGTCCCTCGGTGTCAGGGGCACTAGCTAGGGTAAATACTTAGGGTTGTCGGGAGAGGGCCTGGGTGGGATTGTGATCGGTATTGAATGGCCGAATGGTCCCTTTCTACTCCGAAGGGATTCTATGTAAAGGGGATGAGCCTGTCTGTGGTTGTACCAATAGGCTAATTCAGGACTAGGCCCGAGATGGGGCCTAACCGTTTCCTGCCCTGTATCTGTGCGTGGTGCCTGTTTTGTGTGTGTGAGTTGTAGATGGACAATAGGCTAATTCAGAAGTAGGCCCGAGATGGAGCCTAACCGTTTCCTGCCCTGTATCTGTGCGTGGTGCCTGTTTTGTGTTTGTGTGTGTGTGAGTTGTAGATGGACAATAGGCTAATTAAGAAGTAGGCCCGAGATGGAGCCTAACCGTTTCCTGCCCTGTATCTGTGCGTGGTGCCTGTTTTGTGTCTATGTGTGGAGTTGCAGATGGACAATAGGCTAATTCAGGACTAGGCCCGAGATGGAGCCTAACCGTTTCCTGCCCTGTATCTGTGCGTGGTGCCTGTTTTTTGTGTGTGTGTGAGTTGTAGATGGACAATAGGCTAATTCAGGACTAGGCCCGAGATGGAGCCTAACCGTTTCCTGCCCTGTATCTGTGCGTGGTGCCTGTTTTGTGTGTGTGTGAGTTGTAGATGGACAATAGGCTAATTCAGGACTAGGCCCGAGATGGGGCCTAAGCGAGAGGCCCTGTTTCTGTGCGTGGTGCCTGTTTTGTGTGTGTGTGTGTGTGTGAGTTGTAGATGGACAATAGGCTAATTCAGAAGTAGGCCCGAGATGGAGCCTAACCGTTTCCTGCCCTGTATCTGTGCGTGGTGCCTGTCTTGTGTGTGTGTGTGTGAGTTGTAGATGGACAATAGGCTAATTCAGGACTAGGCCCGAGATGGGGCCTAACCGTTTCCTGCCCTGTATCTGTGCGTGGTGCCTGTTTTGTGTGTGTGTGAGTTGTAGATGGACAATAGGCTAATTCAGAAGTAGGCCCGAGATGGGGCCTAAGCGAGAGGCCCTGTCCCCAGTTGTCGACGTGGCCCATTTTTTTCTTTCGAAACCCCCCCCCCTTCATCTCTCCCTCTTTGTCCTGACCTCTGTCTCTCCCTCTGCCTCACACACACACCCAAAAGAATGATTCATCGGTGAAAATGAGAGCGATTATGCAAATTTCAGAAGGGAAACTAGCTGGGAGGAATCTGGGCCGCTCTCTCTGACCTTTCGGTTTGGAGATGAGGAGTTAACAAGGAAATAAAGTCACTTGGATAATGTCACACTGATAGGATTACTAAGAAGAGAAAGCCTGTGGCCAATTTCCAAAGAATCTCTGGGATCTTGGCCAATTCTACGCTCCAGATCAGTAGAAACTTCATACCTTAAGAGTTGTTTCAGATTTTAATCTTCCCGTAGCCCTGTATCGATCCCCAAACTAATCCCACTGCCCCGCTCTCTCCCCATAGCCCTGTATCAATCCCCAAACTAATCCCACTGCCCCGCTCTCTCCCCATAGCCCTGTATCAATCCCCAAACTAATCCCACTGCCCCCGCTCTCTCCCCATAGCCCTGTATCAATCCCCAAACTAATCCCACTGCCCCGCTCTCTCCCCATAGCTCAATCCCCAAACTAATCCCACTGCCCCGCTCTCTCCCCATAGCTCAATCCCCAAACTAATCCCACTGCCCCCGCTCTCTCCCCATAGCCCTGTATCAATCCCCAAACTAATCCCACTGCCCCACTCTCTCCCCATAGCCCTGTATCAATCCCCAAACTAATCCCACTGCCCCGCTCTCTCCCCATAGCCCTGTATCAATCCCCAAACTAATCCCACTGCCCCCCACTCTCTCCCCATAGCCCCGTATCAATCCCCAAACTAATCCCACTGCCCCGCTCTCTCCCCATAGCTCAATCCCCAAACTAATCCCACTGCCCCGCTCTCTCCCCATAGCCCTGTATCAATCCCCAAACTAATCCCACTGCCCCGCTCTCTCCCCATAGCTCAATCCCCAAACTAATCCCACTGCCCCGCTCTCTCCCCATAGCTCAATCCCCAAACTAATCCCACTGCCCCCGCTCTCTCCCCATAGCTCAATCCCCAAACTAATCCCACTGCCCCGCTCTCTCCCCATAGCCCTGTATCAATCCCCAAACTAATCCCACTGCCCCGCTCTCTCCCCATAGCTCAATCCCCAAACTAATCCCACTGCCCCCGCTCTCTCCCCATAGCCCTGTATCAATCCCCAAACTAATCCCACTGCCCCACTCTCTCCCCATAGCCCTGTATCAATCCCCAAACTAATCCCACTGCCCCGCTCTCTCCCCATAGCCCTGTATCAATCCCCAAACTAATCCCACTGCCCCCCACTCTCTCCCCATAGCCCTGTATCAATCCCCAAACTAATCCCACTGCCCCCGCTCTCTCCCCATAGCTCAATCCCCAAACTAATCCCACTGCCCCACTCTCTCCCCATAGCCCTGTATCAATCCCCAAACTAATCCCACTGCCCCGCTCTCTCCCCATAGCCCTGTATCAATCCCCAAACTAATCCCACTGCCCCGCTCTCTCCCCATAGCCCTGTATCAATCCCCAAACTAATCCCACTGCCCCGCTCTCTCCCCATAGCCCTGTATCGATCCCCAAACTAATCCCACTGCCCCGCTCTCTCCCCATAGCCCTGTATCAATCCCCAAACTAATCCCACTGCCCCCGCTCTCTCCCCATAGCCCTGTATCAATCCCCAAACTAATCCCACTGCCCCACTCTCTCCCCATAGCTCAATCCCCAAACTAATCCCACTGCCCCCGCTCTCTCCCCATAGCCCTGTATCAATCCCCAAACTAATCCCACTGCCCCACTCTCTCCCCATAGCTCAATCCCCAAACTAATCCCACTGTCCCGCTCTCTCCCCATAGCTCAATCCCCAAACTAATCCCACTGCCCCGCTCTCTCCCCATAGCCCTGTATCAATCCCCAAACTAATCCCACTGCCCCGCTCTCTCCCCATAGCTCAATCCCCAAACTAATCCCACTGCCCCGCTCTCTCCCCATAGCTCAATCCCCAAACTAATCCCACTGCCCCGCTCTCTCCCCAAATTGGGGAGAATGTGGGACTCACTCCCACGGGGAGCAGGGAGAATCTCACCCTTCTCCAACCTTGTGAGTCCACCAGCCTAGGCCTGGTATCAGCCTGGACAACCTTCTCTGAACCACGCTGGGTACAGACTACCTTCTTGGCCTGGTTGGTGGAAAATAGGAGAAGGACGAGGCCATTCAGGCCATCGTGCCTGCCCTGCTATCCATCATGGCTGATCTTCCAACTCATCAGCCTCATCCTGCTTCCTCCCCTTAACCTTTGACCCCATTCGCCCCCCCAATCCCTCAGACCCCCTCCTGGCTCTGAAATCCCCCCTCCCTCGCTCGTCCCAACTCCAGCCAAGACAATCCCAACCTGGTCACTCTCCTCTCCTCGTACGTCCGCACCGCCCCCCCCCTCCTTGGAATCAGCCTGGGAAACCCTTCGCTGCCCACCCTCAAGACCGAGAACATCCTTCCTCAAGGAAAAGAGACCCAAAACTGAACCATAGGAACCCTACAGCGCACAAGGAGGCCCTTCGGCCCATCGAGTCTGCACCGAACACAATCCCACCCAGGTCCTACCACCATATCCCTACATATTTACCCACTAATCCCTCTAACCTACACATCCCGGGATACTAAGGGACAATTTAGCACGGCCAATCCACCCTAACCTACACATCTTTGGGACACTAAGGGACAATTTAGCACGGCCAATCCACCCTAACCTACACATCTTTGGGACACTAAGGGACAATTTAGCACGGCCAATCCACCCTAACCTACACATCTTTGGACACTAAGGGACAATTTAGCACGGCCAATCCACCCTAACCTACACATCTTTGGACACTAAGGGACAATTTAGCACGGCCAATCCCCCCTAACCTACACATCTTTGGACACTAAGGGACAATTTAGCACGGCCAATCCACCCTAACCTACACATCTTTGGACACTAAGGGACAATTTAGCATGGCCAATCCACTCTAACCTACACATCTTTGGACACTAAGGGACAATTTAGCACGGCCAATCCACCCTAACCTACACATCTTTGGACACTAAGGGACAATTTAGCACGGCCAATCCACCCTAACCTACACATCTTTGGACACTAAGGGACAATTTAGCACGGCCAATCCACCCTAACCTACACATCTTTGGGACACTAAGGGACAATTTAGCACGGCCAATCCACCCTAACCTACACATCTTTGGACTGTGGGAGGAAACCGGAGCACTCGAAGGAAACCCACGCAGACACGGGGAGAATGTGCAGGCTCCACACAGACAGTGACCCGAGCCGGGAATCGAATCCAGGCTCCCTGGTGCTGCGAGGCAGCAGTGCTAACCCCACTGTGCCACCGTGCTGCCCTCCCACAGTGCGGTGCAGACTCGATGGGCAGAGTGGCCTCCTACGGCACAGTTGGGATTCCACTCCATGTTTCCGCTGAGATGTAGAAATTTACATTTCCGGAAATCACTCTGAATCCTTTGGAGTTGAGGGAGTCCGTGCCTCATGTTGAGGTCACACAGTGTGGCGTGTTGGTTCAGTCTGAGCAGACAGAGTGCTGATCTCACCGTTCAGAGAGATCATTCTCAGGTCACACACACACACACACACCATCCCCTGTTCACAGGCAGTGTGTAAAAGGTCAGGTACTGTGTGTGTGTGTGTCACTGCCGGCCTGACTCACACAGTACAGAGGGAGTGCCGCACTGTGGGAGGGTCGGTGCTGAGGGAGTCCCGCACTGTGGGAGGGTCAGTGCTGAGGGAGCGCCGCACTGTGGGAGGGTCGGTGCTGAGGGAGTCCCGCACTGTGGGAGGGTCGGTGCTGAGGGAGTCCCGCACTGTGGGAGGGTCGGTGCTGAGGGAGTCCCGCACTGTGGGAGGGTCGGTGCTGAGGGAGTCCCGCACTGTGGGAGGGTCGGTGCTGAGGGAGTCCCGCACTGTGGGGAGGGTCAGTGCTGAGGGAGTCCCGCACTGTGGGAGGGTCAGTGCTGAGGGAGTCCCGCACTGTGGGAGGGTCGGTGCTGAGGGAGTCCCGCACTGTGTGAGGGTCAGTGCTGAGGGAGTCCCGCACTGTGGGAGGGTCGGTGCTGAGGGAGTCCCGCACTGTGGGAGGGTCAGTGCTGAGGGAGTCCCGCACTGTGGGAGGGTCAGTGCTGAGGGAGTCCCGCACTGTGGGAGGGTCGGTGCTGAGAGAGTCCCGCACTGTGGGGAGGGTCGGTGCTGAGGGAGTCCCGCACTGTGGGAGGGTCAGTGCTGAGGGAGTCCCGCACTGTGGGAGGGTCGGTGCTGAGGGAGCGCCGCACTGTGGGAGGGTCGGTGCTGAGGGAGCCCCGCACTGTGGGAGGGTCAGTGCTGAGGGAGTCCCGCACTGTGGGAGGGTCGGTGCTGAGGGAGTCCCGCACTGTGGGAGGGTCGGTGCTGAGGGAGTCCCGCACTGTGGGGAGGGTCGGTGCTGAGGGAGTCCCGCACTGTGGGAGGGTCGGTGCTGAGGGAGTCCCGCACTGTGGGAGGGTCGGTGCTGAGGGAGTCCCGCAGTGTGGGGAGGGTCGGTGCTGAGGGAGTCCCGCACTGTGGGAGGGTCGGTGCTGAGGGAGCGCCGCACTGTGGGAGGGTCGGTGCTGAGGGAGTCCCGCACTGTGGGAGGGTCAGTGCTGAGGGAGTCCCGCACTGTGGGAGGGTCGGTGCTGAGGGAGCCCCGCACTGTGGGAGGGTCGGTGCTGAGGGAGCCCCGCACTGTGGGAGGGTCGGTGCTGAGGGAGTCCCGCACTGTGGGTGGGCCAGTGCTGAGGGAGTCCCGCACTGTGGGAGAGTCGGTGCTGAGGGAGTCCCGCACTGTGGGAGAGTCGGTGCTGAGGGAGTCCCGCACTGTGGGAGGGTCAGTGCTGAGGGAGTCCCGCACTGTGGGGAGGGTCGGTGCTGAGGGAGTCCCGCACTGTGGGAGGGTCGGTGCTGAGGGAGTCCCGCACTGTGGGAGGGTCAGTGCTGAGGGAGTGCCGCACTGTGGGAGGGTCAGTGCTGAGGGAGTCCCGCACTGTGGGAGGGTCAGTGCTGAGGGAGTCCCGCACTGTGGGAGGGTCAGTGCTGAGGGAGTCCCGCACTGTGGGAGGGTCGGTGCTGAGGGAGTCCCGCACTGTGGGAGGGTCGGTGCTGAGGGAGTCCCGTACTGTGGGAGGGTCAGTGCTGAGGGAGTCCCGCACTGTGGGAGGGTCAGTGCTGAGGGAGTCCCGCACTGTGGGAGGGTCAGTGCTGAGGGAGTCCCGCACTGTGGGAGGGTCAGTGCTGAGGGAGCGCCGCACTGTGGGAGGGTCGGTGCTGAGGGAGTCCCGCACTGTGGGAGGGTCAGTGCTGAGGGAGTCCCGCACTGTGGGAGGGTCGGTGCTGAGGGAGTCCCGCACTGTGGGAGGGTCGGTGCTGAGGGAGTCCCGCACTGTGGGGAGGGTCAGTGCTGAGGGAGTCCCGCACTGTGGGAGGGTCGGTGCTGAGGGAGTCCCGCACTGTGGGAGGGTCAGTGCTGAGGGAGTCCCGCACTGTGGGAGGGTCGGTGCTGAGGGAGTCCCGCACTGTGGGAGGGTCAGTGCTGAGGGAGTCCCGCACTGTGGGAGGGTCGGTGCTGAGGGAGTCCCGCACTGTGGGGAGGGTCGGTGCTGAGGGATCTGGAACCTGTGGAGGGGGTATGACGGGAATGGCTTGGTGCGGTGTTGCTGAGATGGAGAGTGTGGAACGGGAGCTCAGAGATCCCAGGAATTGGGTAGTGTTGGAATGAGAGAGGGAGAGTGGAAGTGGTCAGGGAGTAGTGGGATAGATACTTCCTTCCGACTGGCAAGTAATACGACACTTTGACAACAAGTGATGCCTGTTTCTCCTAAACCCGGACGCTACTAATGCCATAGCCGCAGAGAGCTTGGCCACCAAGTCATCATTGGCCCCCTCCACCTACTCCCCTGCTGATACCCAACACATAATGTCAGTATTTAACAGCACTAATTACTAACTGGGTTTCAAAACCGTAACACGGATTAAAACAGCCCTTCCTGACTTTATTTCTCTCTCTCTCTCTTTCTCATCCTGGATTTGTGAGTCACACATATGTGGATTCGAACCCACCTCCCCGCACACCCCCCCCAACACACACACACACACACACACACACACACACACAAACATCCTGGCAAAGAGAAGGTTCATCCCCAGACCTTCTAATGTGCTGTGGAACCGTCACCCAGAGGAGAGAGGGGGAAAGGACAGTGTATCTAACGCACTGTGACACCCGGTCCCAGAGAGGGGGAAAGGACAGTGTATCTAACGCACTGTGACACCCGGTCCCAGAGAGGGGGAAAGGACAGTGTATCTAACGCACTGTGATACCCGGTCCCAGAGTGGGGAGAAAGGACAGTGTATCTAACGCACTGTGACACCCGGTCCCAGAGTGGGGGAAAGGACAGTGTATCTAACGCACTGTGACACCCGGTCCCAGAGAGGGGGAAAGGACAGTGTATCTAACGCACTGTGACACCCGGTCCCAGAGAGGGGGAAAGGACAGTGTATCTAACGCACTGTGACACCCGGTCCCAGAGAGGGGGAAAGGACAGTGTATCTAACGCACTGTGACACCCGGTCCCAGAGAGGGGGAAAGGACAGTGTATCTAACGCACTGTGACACCCGGTCCCAGAGTGGGGGAAAGGACAGTGTATCTAACGCACTGTGACACCCGGTCCCAGAGTGGGGGAAAGGACAGTGTATCTAACGCACTGTGACACCCGGTCCCAGAGAGGGGGAAAGGACAGTGTATCTAACGCACTGTGACACCCGGTCCCAGAGAGGGGGAAAGGACAGTGTATCTAACGCACTGTGACACCCGATCCCAGAGTGGGGGAAAGGACAGTGTATCTAACGCACTGTGACACCCGGTCCCAGAGTGGGGGAAAGGACAGTGTATCTAACGCACTGTGACACCCGGTCCCAGAGTGGGGGAAAGGACAGTGTATCTAACGCACTGTGACACCCGGTCCCAGAGAGGGGGAAAGGACAGTGTATCTAACGCACTGTGACACCCGGTCCCAGAGTGGGAGAAAGGACAGTGTATCTAACGCACTGTGACACCCGGTCCCAGAGTGGGGGAAAGGACAGTGTATCTAACGCACTGTGACACCCGGTCCCAGAGTGGGGGAAAGGACAGTGTATCTAACGCACTGTGACACCCGGTCCCAGAGTGGGGGAAAGGACAGTGTATCTAACGCACTGTGATACCCGGTCCCAGAGTGGGGGAAAGGACAGTGTATCTAACGCACTGTGACACCCGGTCCCAGAGTGGGGGAAAGGACAGTGTATCTAACGCACTGTGACACCCGGTCCCAGAGTGGGGGAAAGGACAGTGTATCTAACGCACTGTGATACCCGGTCCCAGAGTGGGGGAAAGGACAGTGTATCTAACGCACTGTGACACCCGGTCCCAGAGAGGGGGAAAGGACAGTGTATCTAACGCACTGTGACACCCGGTCCCAGAGTGGGGGAAAGGACAGTGTATCTAACGCACTGTGACACCCGGTCCCAGAGTGGGGGAAAGGACAGTGTATCTAACGCACTGTGACACCCGGTCCCAGAGTGGTGGAAAGGACAGTGTATCTAACGCACTGTGATACCCGGTCCCAGAGGGGGAAAGGACAGTGTATCTAACGCACTGTGACACCCGGTCCCAGAGTGGGGGAAAGGACAGTGTATCTAACGCACTGTGACACCCGGTCCCAGAGTGGTGGAAAGGACAGTGTATCTAACGCACTGTGATACCCGGTCCCAGAGGGGGAAAGGACAGTGTATCTAACGCACTGTGACACCCGGTCCCAGAGTGGGGGAAAGGACAGTGTATCTAACGCACTGTGACACCCGGTCCCAGAGTGGTGGAAAGGACAGTGTATCTAACGCACTGTGATACCCGGTCCCAGAGAGGGGGAAAGGACAGTGTATCTAACGCACTGTGACACCCGGTCCCAGAGTGGGGGAAAGGACAGTGTATCTAACGCACTGTGACACCCGGTCCCAGAGTGGGGAAAGGACAGTGTATCTAACGCACTGTGATACCCGGTCCCAGAGTGGGGGAAAGGACAGTGTATCTAACGCACTGTGATACCCGGTCCCAGAGTGGGGGGAAAGGACAGTGTATCTAACGCACTGTGACACCCAGTCCCAGAGTGGGGGAAAGGACAGTGTATCTAACGCACTGTGACACCCGGTCCCAGAGTGGGGGGAAAGGACAGTGTATCTAACGCACTGTGACACCCAGTCCCAGAGTGGGGGAAAGGACAGTGTATCTAACGCACTGTGACACCCGGTCCCAGAGTGGTGGAAAGGACAGTGTATCTAACGCACTGTGACACCCGGTCCCAGAGTGGGGGAAAGGACAGTGTATCTAACGCACTGTGACACCCGGTCCCAGAGTGGGGGAAAGGACAGTGTATCTAACGCACTGTGATACCCGGTCCCAGAGTGGGGGAAAGGACAGTGTATCTAACGCACTGTGACACCCGGTCCCAGAGTGGGGGAAAGGACAGTGTATCTAACGCACTGTGACACCCGGTCCCAGAGTGGGGGAAAGGACAGTGTATCTAACGCACTGTGATACCCGGTCCCAGAGTGGGGGAAAGGACAGTGTATCTAACGCACTGTGACACCCGGTCCCAGAGTGGGGGAAAGGACAGTGTATCTAACGCACTGTGACACCCAGAGAGGGGGAAAGGACAGTGTATCTAACGCACTGTGATACCCGGTCCCAGAGTGGGGGAAAGGACAGTGTATCTAACGCACTGTGACACCCGGTCCCAGAGTGGGGGAAAGGACAGTGTATCTAACGCACTGTGACACCCAGAGTGGGGGAAAGGACAGTGTATCTAACGCACTGTGACACCCGGTCCCAGAGTGGGGGAAAGGACAGTGTATCTAACGCACTGTGATACCCGGTCCCAGAGTGGGGGAAAGGACAGTGTATCTAACGCACTGTGACACCCGGTCCCAGAGTGGGGGAAAGGACAGTGTATCTAACACACTGTGACACCCGGTCCCAGAGGGGGATCTGTGGATGTTGTGTACTTAGATTTCCCGAGTGTGTGTAATCAGTTGCCGGAGTGTAGTTTATTGCGAAAATGGAGGTGACGTGTCGTCAGAGGTTGAAAATAGCCTGGATGATGAGGAATAAAAGGTTGGCATACATTTTCCACTGGCCTTGTTGAACCTGTGGTGTGCCCCAGACATCTGTACGGGGCCCCAATCTTTTACAATCGGTTAACGAAACTTGGGAGAAAGGGGTGATTACCAAAGTAGCCATTGACCCCAAGAGTCAATGTGGTGTCCTCGGGGGGATTGTCGCTGGAATATTAACCCCGAAACTCAGCTAATGTTCTAGGGGGACCCGGGTTCGAATCCCACAGAGGGTGGGGCTCGAATTCAATAAAAAATATCTGGGATTAAGAATCTGCCGATGGCCCATTGTTGGAAAAACGCGTTGGGTTCCCCCTTTCGGGAGGGAAATCTGCCGTCCTTACCCCGGTCTGGCCTCCACGTGACCCACAGCGATGTGGGTGACTCTCAACTGCCCCTCCGAGGGTAACTCAGGATGGGTAATAAATGCTGGACGCCCGAATGAGGAAGTATTTTCATGCATATCTCAGGCATTGAACATAAGAAATAGGAGCAGGAGTCGGCCAACTAGCCCTTCGAGCCTGCCCCGCCATTCAATAAGATCGTGGCTGATCTGTCGAGGGGTGGTTAGTTGGAGGACGGAGGTAGGTTCTTCACTCAGAGGGCGTAGGATGCCCTGCCTGCAGCTGTTGTGGACTCGCCAACATTCAGGGCGTACAAATGGTCAGTGGACGGGCGTATGGACAAGATTGGAATAGCTTAGGTTGGAGGGTCATTAGATTGGTTCCACTGGTTGGCGCAACATCAAGGGCCTGTACTGCGCTGGAACGTTCGATGAGCGCGTACCCAAGCTCTTCCTTTTTGGGGAGCTGGAAGACGCTGACACGGAGGGCAGGAGAAACGTTACAAAGACGCACTCAAGGCCCCACCCTCCCCGGACATTGGCATGATCGCCTGGGAAACGCTGGTACAAAACCGCCGTGCCAACCTCGTCCACAAGCTCACAACGCAAGGCGTGTAGCTGAAGGACAGCTTAAGCGCGAGCCGCGCGAGTCCAGAGCCGCCAGCGCAACATCTACAGTGTTCACGCAAGTCTGTCCAACGTGTGCCAGGACCTCAACATCGTGACTCAAAGTGACTCACGGTGTTGAGGTCCTCATTGATGGCGATGGACGTACATCAGTGGATTGGGCATCGATCTGGCAACCGGGTTATCACCTGGGAGAAGGGAAAATTGTCCATTTTTGAAGCAAAAGAGTTTGTGACCTCGATAGGGAGAGATTTCACCCTTCCTGACGACCCCAACATAGTGGGTCAGACCTCAAAAACTTGAAGAGACAGAGCACAGGAACGAGATCGAGAACCTGGTGAACTGGGGTGGACACAATAATCTCTCCCTCAATGCCAACAAAACAAAGGAGATTGTCATGGACTTCAGGAAGTAGAATTGTCTACATCAACGGGGAAATGGTCAAGAGGGCTTCAAGTTGAGTAGGATAGGGTGGATTGGCCATGCTAAATTGTCCCTTAGAGTCCAAAGATGTGCAGGATCGGTAGATTGGCCATGCTAATATGTCCCTTAGTGTCCAAAGATGTGTAGGTTAGGGTGGATTGGCCATGCTAAATTGTCCCTTAGTGTCCCAAAGATGTGGAGGTTCGGGTGGATTGGCTGTGCTAAATTGTCCCTTAGTGTCCAAAGATGTGTAGGTTAGGGTGGATTGGCCGTGCTAAATTGTCCCTTAGTGTCCAAAGATGTGTAGGTTAGGGTGGATTGGCTGTGCTAAATTGTCCCTTAGTGTCCAAAGATGTGTAGGTTAGGTGGATTGGCCATGCTAAATTGTCCCTTAGTGTCCAAAGATGTGTAGGTTAGGGTGGATTGGCCATGCTAAATTGTCCCTTAGTGTCCCAAAGATGTGTAGGTTAGGGTGGATTGGCCGTGCTAAATTGTCTCTTAGTGTCCAAAGATGTGTAGGTTAGGGTGGATTGGCCGTGCTAAATTGTCCCTTAGTGTCCAAAGATGTGTAGGTTAGGGGGATTGGCCGTGCTAAATTGTCCCTTAGTGTCCAAAGATGTGTAGGTTAACGTGGATTGGCCGTGCTAAATTGTCCCTTAGTGTCCGAAGATGTGTAGGTTAGGGTGGATTGGCCGTGCTAAATTACCCCTTAGTGTCCAAAGATGTGTAGGTTAGGGAGAATTGGCCATGCTAAATTGTCCCTTAGTGTCCAAAGATGTGTAGGTTAGGGTGGATTGGCCATGCTAAATTACCCCTTAGTGTCCAAAGATGTGTAGGTTAGGGTGGATTGGCCATGCTAAATTGTCCCTTAGTGTCCAAAGATGTGTAGGTTAGGGTGGATTGGCCGTGCTAAATTGTCCCTTAGTGTCCAAAGATGTGTAGGTTAACGTGGATTGGCCATGCTAAATTGTCCCTTAGTGTCCAAAGATGTGTAGGTTAGGGTGGATTGGCCGTGCTAAATTGTCCCTTAGTGTCCAAAGATGTGTAGGTTAGGGGGGATTGGCCATGCTAAATTGTCCCTTAGTGTCCAAAGATGTGTAGGTTAGGGTGGATTGGCCGTGCTGAATTGTCCCTTAGTGTCCAAAGATGTGTAGGTTAGGGGGGATTGGCCATGCTAAATTGTCCCTTAGTGTCCAAAGATGTGTAGGTTAGGGGGGATTGGCCGTGCTAAATTGTCCCTTAGCGTCCAAAGATGTGTAGGTTAGGGTGGATTGGCCATGCTAAATTGTCCCTTAGTGTCCAAAGATGTGTAGGTTAGGGTGGATTGGCCGTGCTAAATTGTCCCTTAGTGTCCAAAGATGTGTAGGTTAGGGGGGATTGGCCATGCTAAATTGTCCCTTAGTGTCCAAAGATGTGTAGGTTAGGGTGGATTGGCCATGCTAAATTGCCCCTTAGTGTCCAAAGATGTGTAGGTTAGGGTGGATTGGCCGTGCTAAATTGTCCCTTAGTGTCCAAAGATGTGTAGGTTAGGGGGGATTGGCCATGCTAAATTGTCCCTTAGTGTCCAAAGATGTGTAGGTTAGGGTGGATTGGCCATGCTAAATTGTCCCTTAGTGTCCAAAGATGTGTAGGTTAGGGTGGATTGGCCGTGCTAAATTGTCCCTTAGTGTCCAAAGATGTGTAGGTTAGGGTGGATTGGCCGTGCTAAATTGTCCCTTAGTGTCCAAAGACGTGTAGGTTAGGGGGGATTAGTGGGACAAATATAAGTGGGAATAGGATCTGGGTAAAGGGCTCTGTCGGAGGGTTTTTGCAGACTCGATGGGCAGAATGGCCTCCTACGGCACAGTTGGGATTCCACTCCATGTTTCCGCTGAGATGTAGAAATTTACATTTCCGGAAATCACTCTGAATCCTTTGGAGTTGAGGGAGTCCGTGCCTCATGTTGAGGTCACACAGTGTGGCGTGTTGGTTCAGTCTGAGCAGACAGAGTGCTGATCTCACCGTTCAGAGAGATCATTCTCAGGTCACACACACACACACACACCATCCCCTGTTCACAGGCAGTGTGTAAAAGGTCAGGTACTGTGTGTGTGTGTGTCACTGCCGGCCTGACTCACACAGTACAGAGGGAGTGCCGCACTGTGGGAGGGTCGGTGCTGAGGGAGTCCCGCACTGTGGGAGGGTCGGTGCTGAGGGAGTCCCGCACTGTGGGAGGGTCAGTGCTGAGGGAGTCCCGCACTGTGGGAGGGTCGGTGCTGAGGGAGTCCCGCACTGTGGGAGGGTCGGTGCTGAGGGAGTCCCGCACTGTGGAGGGTCGGTGCTGAGGGAGTCCGCACTGTGGGAGGGTCGGTGCTGAGGGAGTCCCGCACTGTGGGAGGGTCAGTGCTGAGGGAGCGCTGCACTGTGGGAGGGTCGGTGCTGAGGGAGTCCCGCACTGTGGGAGGGTCAGTGCTGAGGGAGTCCCGCACTGTGGGAGGGTCAGTGCTGAGGGAGCGCCGCACTGTGGGAGGGTCGGTGCTGAGGGAGTCCCGCACTGTGGGAGGGTCGGTGCTGAGGGAGTCCCGCACTGTGGGGAGGGTCAGTGCTGAGGGAGTCCCGCACTGTGTGGGAGGGTCGGTGCTGAGGGAGTCCCGCACTGTGGGAGGGTCAGTGCTGAGGGAGTCCCGCACTGTGGGAGGGTCAGTGCTGAGGGAGTCCCGCACTGTGGGAGGGTCGGTGCTGAGGGAGTCCCGCACTGTGGGAGGGTCGGTGCTGAGGGAGTCCCGCACTGTGGGAGGGTCGGTGCTGAGGGAGTCCCGCACTGTGGGAGGGTCGGTGCTGAGGGAGTCCCGCACTGTGGGAGGGTCATTGAATTCAGGAAGTGTAGAGGAGAACATTCCCCTGTCTACATCAACGGGGACAGAGTAGAAAGGATCGAGAGAGCTTCAAGTTTTTAGGTGTCCAGATCACCAACAACCTGTCCCGCTCCCCCACTCTGTGCGCCGACACTATAGTTAAGAAAGCCCCCCCTCTACTTTCTCAGAAGGCTAAGGAAATTTGGCATGTCCGCTACGGACTCTCCCCAACTTTTACAGATGCCCCCCATAGAAAGCATCCTTTCCCGGATGTATCACAGCTCGGTCTGGGATCTTGCTGTGCCCCAAGACCGCAAGGAACTACAAAAGGATGGTGAATGTAGCCCCCAATCCATCACCCAAACCAGCCTCCCATCCATCGACTCCGTCTACACTTCCCGCTGCCTCGGGGGGGGGAAAAGCAGCCGGGATAATCGAGGACCCCCCCCACACACACACCCCCACACACACACCCCCACACACACCCCCACACACACCCCGGACATTCTCTCTCCTTCCGTCGGGGGAAAAAGATACAAAAGTCTGAGGTCCCGTACCGACCGACTCAAGAACAGCTTCTTCCCTGCTGCTGTCAGACTTTTGAATGGACCCACCTCGCATTAAGCTGATCTTTCTCTACACCCTCGCTGTGACTGTAACACTACATTCTGCACCCTCTCCTTTCCTGCTCTATGAACGGTATGCTTTGTCTGTACAGCGCGCAAGAAACAATACTTTTCACCGTCTCCCCGATACACGTGACAACAATAAACCAAATCCTTTTCCTTCTCTCCTGTGTACTCTATGAACGGTATGCTTTGTCTGTACAGCGCGCAAGAAACAATACTTTTCACCGTATCCCGATACACGGGACAATAATAAATCAAACATTGAGCTGATCTTTCTCTACACCCTCGCTGTGACTGTAACACTACATTCTGCACCCTCTCCTTTCCTTCTCTATGAACGGTATGCTTTGGAGAGCACGCAAGAAGCAATAATTTTCACCGTATCCCGATACACGGGACAGGAATAAATCAAACATTGAGCTGATCTTTCTCTACACCCTCGCTGTGACTGTAACACTACATTCTGCACCCTCTCCCTTCCTTCCCTATGAACAGTATGCTTTGGAGAGCGCGCGAGAAGCAATAATTTTCACCGTATCCCGATACACGTGACAATAATAAACCAAATATTGAGCTGATCTTTCTCTACACCCTCGCTGTGACTGTAACACTACATTCTGCACCCTCTCCCTTCCTTCTCTATGAACGGTATGCTTTGGAGAGCACGCAAGAAGCAATAATTTTCACCGTATCCCGATACACGGGACGATAGTAAATCAAATCAAGATTCTGGAGTCTTGTGGCGCAGAGGGATCTGGGTGTCCTAGCGTACAAATCATGAAAGTATCACCAATTTGGCAGGAATGCCAGTTGAATATTCTTGTTAATTGCGACGGGAATGTGCTATAAAAATACCAGGCCATGCCCATCACCGATGAGAGATACTCTGACCACCGCTCCTTGTTGTTCAGTGGTGAAGCCATCACTGAGTCCCTCACCACCTTGGGTTCACCATTGATTGGAAACTCAACTGGGTTCACCACAGTGGCTACCAGAGCAGGTCAGGGGCTAGTAACTCACCCCCTGACTTCCCCCCCCCACCCCCCCAAAGCCTATCCCACCGTCTATAAAGGACGTAAGCCGATTGCGGATACGATCGGCGCAACTGGTGGCGTAGCGTTCCCCACGGCTCCGGGATTCCAGGGTTTCGAGAAGACAGCTCAAGGACCAACGAGGGCAACAGATACTGACCCAACTGGTGACACACAAAGAACAAAGAACAAAAACAGCCTGGGAAACAGGCCATTCGGCCCAACGAGCCCATGCATCCATCTTAACACTACCCATCCCCCTCTCCACCCATGACCCTTATGGCCATCCACATTGGGGGAAACTAATTTAGGGACAATTTATTACCTCCAATCAGCCTAAGAGCACATCTTTGGGGTGTGGGAGGAAACCGGAGCACCCGGAGAAAACCCACGCAGGCACGGGGAGAATGCGCAAACTCCCACAGACACCGGCCCCAAATCCATGTATCTGCCCAGCAATCAGCGATAGTCACTGAGCTGTCGTCTTGCCCAGTATCTGAACACAAGAACATAAGAAATAGGAGCGGGAGTCGGCCATCTAGCCCTTCGAGCCTGCCCCGCCATTCAATAAGATCATGGCTGATCTGTCGTGGCTCAGTTCCACATTCCCGCCCTCTCCCCATAACCCTTAATCCCCTCTCTTATCAAAAACC
>NW_027650428.1:32500-57500 GCF_965287045.1 Carcharhinus amblyrhynchos
AGGGACAGTGTATCTAACGCACTGTGATACCCGGTCCCAGAGTGGGGGAAAGGACAGTGTATCTAACGCACTGTGACACCCGGTCCCAGAGAGGGGGAAAGGACAGTGTATCTAACGCACTGTGACACCCGGTCCCAGAGAGGGGGAAAGGACAGTGTATCTAACGCACTGTGACACCCGGTCCCAGAGAGGGGGAAAGGACAGTGTATCTAACGCACTGTGACACCCGGTCCCAGAGAGGGGGAAAGGACAGTGTATCTAACGCACTGTGACACCCGGTCCCAGAGTGGGGGAAAGGACAGTGTATCTAACGCACCGTGATACCCGGTCCCAGAGAGGGGGAAAGGACAGTGTATCTAGCGCACTGTGACACCCGGTCCCAGAGTGGTGGAAAGGACAGTGTATCTAACGCACTGTGACACCCGGTCCCAGAGAGGGGGAAAGGACAGTGTATCTAACGCACTGTGATACCCGGTCCCAGAGTGGGGGAAAGGACAGTGTATCTAACGCACTGTGACACCCGGTCCCAGAGGGGGGGAAAGGACAGTGTATCTAACGCACTGTGACACCCGGTCCCAGAGAGGGGGAAAGGACAGTGTATCTAACGCACTGTGATACCCGGTCCCAGAGTGGGGGAAAGGACAGTGTATCTAACGCACTGTGACACCCGGTCCCAGAGAGGGGGAAAGGACAGTGTATCTAACGCACTGTGACACCCGGTCCCAGAGAGGGGGAAAGGACAGTGTATCTAACGCACTGTGACACCCGGTCCCAGAGTGGGGGAAAGGACAGTGTATCTAACGCACTGTGACACCCGGTCCCAGAGAGGGGGAAAGGACAGTGTATCTAACGCACTGTGACACCCGGTCCCAGAGTGGGGGAAAGGACAGTGTATCTAACGCACTGTGACACCCGGTCCCAGAGGGGGGAAAGGACAGTGTATCTAACGCACTGTGACACCCGGTCCCAGAGTGGGGGAAAGGACAGTGTATCTAACGCACTGTGACACCCGGTCCCAGAGTGGGGGAAAGGACAGTGTATCTAACGCACTGTGACACCCGGTCCCAGAGGGGGGAAAGGACAGTGTATCTAACGCACTGTGACACCCGGTCCCAGAGTGGGGGAAAGGACAGTGTATCTAACGCACTGTGACACCCGGTCCCAGAGTGGGGGAAAGGACAGTGTATCTAACGCACTGTGACACCCGGTCCCAGAGTGGGGGAAAGGACAGTGTATCTAACGCACTGTGACACCCGGTCCCAGCGTGGGGGAAAGGACAGTGTATCTAACGCACTGTGATACCCGGTCCCAGAGAGGGGGAAAGGACAGTGTATCTAACGCACTGTGACACCCGGTCCCAGAGTGGGGGAAAGGACAGTGTATCTAACGCACTGTGATACCCGGTCCCAGAGAGGGGGAAAGGACAGTGTATCTAACGCACTGTGATACCCGGTCCCAGAGTGGGGGGAAAGGACAGTGTATCTAACGCACTGTGACACCCGGTCCCAGAGAGGGGGAAAGGACAGTGTATCTAACGCACTGTGACACCCGGTCCCAGAGTAGGGGAAAGGACAGTGTATCTAACGCACTGTGATACCCGGTCCCAGAGAGGGGGAAAGGACAGTGTATCTAACGCACTGTGACACCCGGTCCCAGAGTGGGGGAAAGGACAGTGTATCTAACGCACTGTGATACCCGGTCCCAGAGTGGGGGAAAGGACAGTGTATCTAACGCACTGTGATACCCGGTCCCAGAGTGGTGGAAAGGACAGTGTATCTAACGCACTGTGACACCCGGTCCCAGAGAGGGGGAAAGGACAGTGTATCTAACGCACTGTGATACCCAGTCCCAGAGAGGGGGAAAGGACAGTGTATCTAACGCACTGTGACACCCGGTCCCAGAGTGGGGGAAAGGACAGTGTATCTAACGCACTGTGATACCCGGTCCCAGAGTGGGGGAAAGGACAGTGTATCTAACGCGCTGTGACACCCGGTCCCAGAGAGGGGGAAAGGACAGTGTATCTAACGCACTGTGATACCCAGTCCCAGAGAGGGGGAAAGGACAGTGTATCTAACGCACTGTGATACCCGGTCCCAGAGTGGGGGAAAGGACAGTGTATCTAACGCACTGTGATACCCGGTCCCAGAGTGGGGGAAAGGACAGTGTATCTAACGCACTGTGATACCCGGTCCCAGAGTGGGGGAAAGGACAGTGTATCTAACGCACTGTGATACCCGGTCCCAGAGTGGGGGAAAGGACAGTGTATCTAACGCACTGTGATACCCGGTCCCAGAGTGGGGGAAAGGACAGTGTATCTAACGCACTGTGATACCCGGTCCCAGAGAGGGGGAAAGGACAGTGTATCTAACGCACTGTGATACCCGGTCCCAGAGTGGGGGAAAGGACAGTGTATCTAACGCACTGTGATACCCGGTCCCAGAGTGGGGGAAAGGACAGTGTATCTAACGCACTGTGATACCCGGTCCCAGAGTGGGGGAAAGGACAGTGTATCTAACGCACTGTGACTCCCGGTCCCAGAGTGGGGGAAAGGACAGTGTATCTAACGCACTGTGACACCCGGTCCCAGAGGGGGGAAAGGACAGTGTATCTAACGCACTGTGACACCCGGTCCCAGAGTGGGGGAAAGGACAGTGTATCTAACGCACTGTGACACCCGGTCCCAGAGAGGGGGAAAGGACAGTGTATCTAACGCACTGTGATACCCGGTCCCAGAGTGGGGAAAGGACAGTGTATCTAACGCACTGTGATACCCGGTCCCAGAGAGGGGGAAAGGACAGTGTATCTAACGCACTGTGACACCCGGTCCCAGAGAGGGGGAAAGGACAGTGTATCTAACGCACTGTGATACCCGGTCCCAGAGTGGGGGAAAGGACAGTGTATCTAACGCACTGTGATACCCGGTCCCAGAGAGGGGGAAAGGACAGTGTATCTAACGCACTGTGACACCCGGTCCCAGAGTGGGGGAAAGGACAGTGTATCTAACACACTGTGACACCCGGTCCCAGAGTGGGGAAAGGGACAGTGTATCTAACGCACTGTGATACCCGGTCCCAGAGTGGGGGAAAGGGACAGTGTATCTAACACACTGTGACACCCGGTCCCAGAGAGGGGGAAAGGACAGTGTATCTAACACACTGTGACACCCGGTCCCAGAGTGGGGAAAGGGACAGTGTATCTAACGCACTGTGATACCCGGTCCCAGAGTGGGGGAAAGGACAGTGTATCTAACGCACTGTGACACCCGGTCCCAGAGTGGGGGAAAGGACAGTGTATCTAACGCACTGTGACACCCGGTCCCAGAGTGGGGGAAAGGACAGTGTATCTAACGCACTGTGACACCCGGTCCCAGAGGGGGGAAAGGACAGTGTATCTAACGCACTGTGACACCCGGTCCCAGAGAGGGGGAAAGGACAGTGTATCTAACGCACTGTGACATCCGGTCCCAGAGTGGGGGAAAGGACAGTGTATCTAACACACTGTGACACCCGGTCCCAGAGTGGGGGAAAGGACAGTGTATCTAACGCACTGTGACACCCGGTCCCAGAGTGGGGGAAAGGACAGTGTATCTAACACACTGTGACACCCGGTCCCAGAGAGGGGGGGAAAGGACAGTGTATCTAACGCACTGTGACACCCGGTCCCAGAGAGGGGGAAAGGACAGTGTATCTAACGCACTGTGACATCCGGTCCCAGAGAGGGGGGGAAAGGACAGTGTATCTAACGCACTGTGACACCCGGTCCCAGAGAGGTGGGGAAAGGACAGTGTATCTAACGCACTGTGACACCCGGTCCCAGAGAGGGGGGGAAAGGACAGTGTATCTAACGCACTGTGACACCCGGTCCCAGAGAGGGGGAAAGGGACAGTGTATCTAACGCACTGTGACACCCGGTCCCAGAGTGGGGGAAAGGGACAGTGTATCTAACGCACTGTGACACCCGGTCCCAGAGAGAGGGAAAGGACAGTGTATCTAACGCACTGTGACACCCGGTCCCAGAGAGGAGGAAAGGACAGTGTATCTAACGCACTGTGACATCCGGTCCCAGAGTGGGGGAAAGGACAGTGTATCTAACGCACTGTGACACCCGGTCCCAGAGAGGGGGAAAGGACAGTGTATCTAACACACTGTGACACCCGGTCCCAGAGTGGGGGAAAGGACAGTGTATCTAACGCACTGTGATACCCGGTCCCAGATTGGGGGAAAGGACAGTGTATCTAACGCACTGTGACACCCGGTCCCAGAGTGGGGGAAAGGACAGTGTATCTAACACAATGTGACACCCGGTCCCAGAGTGGGGGAAAGGACAGTGTATCTAACACACTGTGACACCCGGTCCCAGAGTGGGGGAAAGGACAGTGTATCTAACGCACTGTGATACCCGGTCCCAGATTGGGGGAAAGGACAGTGTATCTAACGCACTGTGACACCCGGTCCCAGAGTGGGGGAAAGGACAGTCTATCTAACGCACTGTGACACCCGGTCCCAGAGTGGGGGAAAGGACAGTGTATCTAACGCACTGTGATACCCGGTCCCAGAGTGGGGGAAAGGACAGTGTATCTAACGCACTGTGACACCCGGTCCCAGAGGGGGAAAGGACAGTGTATCTAACGCACTGTGACACCCGGTCCCAGAGTGGGGGAAAGGACAGTGTATCTAACGCACTGTGACACCCGATCCCAGAGTGGGGGAAAGGACAGTGTATCTAACGCACTGTGACACCCGCTCCCAGAGTGGGGGAAAGGACAGTGTATCTAACGCACTGTGACACCCGGTCCCAGAGAGGGGGGAAAGGACAGTGTATCTAACGCACTGTGACACCCGGTCCCAGAGTGGGGGAAAGGACAGTGTATCTAACGCACTGTGACACCCGGTCCCAGAGTGGGGGAAAGGACAGTGTATCTAACGCACTGTGACACCCGGTCCCAGAGAGGGGGAAAGGACAGTGTATCTAACGCACTGTGACACCCGGTCCCAGAGTAGGGGAAAGGACAGTGTATCTAACGCACTGTGATACCCGGTCCCAGAGAGGGGGAAAGGACAGTGTATCTAACGCACTGTGACACCCGGTCCCAGAGTGGGGGAAAGGACAGTGTATCTAACGCACTGTGATACCCGGTCCCAGAGTGGTGGAAAGGACAGTGTATCTAACGCACTGTGACACCCGGTCCCAGAGTGGGGGAAAGGACAGTGTATCTAACACACTGTGACACCCGGTCCCAGAGTGGGGGAAAGGACAGTGTATCTAACGCACTGTGATACCCGGTCCCAGAGTGGTGGAAAGGACAGTGTATCTAACGCACTGTGACACCCGGTCCCAGAGTGGGGGAAAGGACAGTGTATCTAACGCACTGTGATACCCAGTCCCAGAGAGGGGGAAAGGACAGTGTATCTAACGCACTGTGATACCCAGTCCCAGAGAGGGGGAAAGGACAGTGTATCTAACGCACTGTGACACCCGGTCCCAGAGAGGGGGAAAGGACAGTGTATCTAACGCACTGTGATACCCAGTCCCAGAGAGGGGGAAAGGACAGTGTATCTAACGCACTGTGACGCCCGGTCCCAGAGTGGGGGAAAGGACAGTGTATCTAACGCACTGTGATACCCGGTCCCAGAGTGGGGGAAAGGACAGTGTATCTAACGCACTGTGACACCCGGTCCCAGAGTGGGGGAAAGGACAGTGTATCTAACACACTGTGACACCCGGTCCCAGAGTGGGGGAAAGGACAGTGTATCTAACGCACTGTGATACCCGGTCCCAGAGTGGGGGAAAGGACAGTGTATCTAACGCACTGTGACACCCGGTCCCAGAGTGGGGGAAAGGACAGTGTATCTAACGCACTGTGACACCCGGTCCCAGAGTGGGGGAAAGGACAGTGTATCTAACGCACTGTGATACCCGGTCCCAGAGTGGGGGAAAGGACAGTGTATCTAACGCACTGTGATACCCGGTCCCAGAGTGGGGGAAAGGACAGTGTATCTAACGCACTGTGACACCCAGTCCCAGAGTGGGGCAAAGGACAGTGTATCTAACGCACTGTGACACCCGGTCCCAGAGTGGGGGGAAAGGACAGTTTATCTAACGCACTGTGATACCCGGTCCCAGAGAGGGGGAAAGGACAGTGTATCTAACGCACTGTGACACCCGGTCCCAGAGAGGGGGAAAGGACAGTGTATCTAACGCACTGTGACACCCGGTCCCAGAGAGGGGGAAAGGACAGTGTATCTAACGCACTGTGACACCCGGTCCCAGAGAGGGGGAAAGGACAGTGTATCTAACGCACTGTGACACCCGGTCCCAGAGTGGGGGAAAGGACAGTATATCTAACGCAGTGTGATACCCGGTCCCAGAGAGGGGGAAAGGACAGTGTATCTAACGCACTGTGACACCCAGTCCCAGAGTGGGGGAAAGGACAGTGTATCTAACGCACTGTGACACCCGGTCCCAGAGAGGGGGAATGGACAGTGTATCTAACGCACTGTGACACGCGGTCCCAGAGTGGGGAAAGGGACAGTGTATCTAACGCACTGTGACACCCGGTCCCAGAGAGGGGGAAAGGACAGTGTATCTAACGCACTGTGACACCCGGTCCCAGAGTGGGGAAAGGACAGTGTATCTAACGCACTGTGACACCCGGTCCCAGAGTGGGGGAAAGGACAGTGTATCTAACGCACTGTGACACTCGGTCCCAGAGTGGGGGAAAGGACAGTGTATCTAACGCACTGTGACACCCGGTCCCAGAGTGGGGGAAAGGACAGTGTATCTAACGCACTGTGACACCCGGTCCCAGAGTGGGGGAAAGGACAGTGTATCTAACGCACTGTGACACCCGGTCCCAGAGAGGGGGAATGGACAGTGTATCTAACGCACTGTGACACCCGGTCCCAGAGTGGGGAAAGGGACAGTGTATCTAACGCACTGTGACACCCGGTCCCAGAGAGGGGGAAAGGACAGTGTATCTAACGCACTGTGATACCCGGTCCCAGAGTGGGGGAAAGGACAGTGTATCTAACGCACTGTGACACCCAGTCCCAGAGTGGGGGAAAGGACAGTGTATCTAACGCACTGTGACACCCGGTCCCAGAGAGGGGGAAAGGACAGTGTATCTAACGCACTGTGATACCCGGTCCCAGAGAGGGGGAAAGGACATTGTATCTAACGCACTGTGACACCCGGTCCCAGAGTGGGGGAAAGGACAGTGTATCTAACGCACTGTGATACCCGGTCCCAGAGAGGGGGAAAGGACAGTGTATCTAACGCACTGTGACACCCGGTCCCAGAGTGGGGGAAAGGACAGTGTATCTAACGCACTGTGACACCCAGTCCCAGAGTGGGGGAAAGGACAGTGTATCTAACGCACTGTGATACCCGGTCCCAGAGAGGGGGAAAGGACAGTGTATCTAACGCACTGTGATACCCGGTCCCAGAGAGGGGGAAAGGACAGTGTATCTAACGCACTGTGACACCCGGTCCCAGAGAGGGGGAAAGGACAGTGTATCTAACGCACTGTGACACCCGGTCCCAGAGTGGGGGAAAGGACAGTGTATCTAACGCACTGTGACACCCGGTCCCAGAGTGGGGGAAAGGACAGTGTATCTAACGCACTGTGATACCCGGTCCCAGAGAGGGGGAAAGGACAGTGTATCTAACGCACTGTGATTCCCGGTCCCAGAGAGGGGGAAAGGACAGTGTATCTAACGCACTGTGATACCCGGTCCCAGAGAGGGGGAAAGGACAGTGTATCTAACGCACTGTGACACCCGGTCCCAGAGAGGGGGAAAGGACAGTGTATCTAACGCACTGTGATACCCGGTCCCAGAGTGGGGGAAAGGACAGTGTATCTAACGCACTGTGACACCCGGTCCCAGAGTGGGGGAAAGGACAGTGTATCTAACGCACTGTGATACCCGGTCCCAGAGTGGGGGAAAGGACAGTGTATCTAACGCACTGTGACACCCGGTCCCAGAGTGGGGGAAAGGACAGTGTATCTAACGCACTGTGACACCCGGTCCCAGAGAGGGGGAAAGGACAGTGTATCTAACGCACTGTGACACCCGGTCCCAGAGTGGGGGAAAGGACAGTGTATCTAACGCACTGTGACACCCGGTCCCAGAGTGGGGGAAAGGACAGTGTATCTAACGCACTGTGACACCCGGTCCCAGAGTGGGGGAAAGGACAGTGTATCTAACGCACTGTGATACCCGGTCCCAGAGAGGGGGAAAGGACAGTGTATCTAACGCACTGTGATACCCGGTCCCAGAGAGGGGGAAAGGACAGTGTATCTAACGCACTGTGACACCCGGTCCCAGAGTGGGGGAAAGGACAGTGTATCTAACGCACTGTGACACCCGGCCCCAGAGAGGGGGAAAGGACAGTGTATCTAACGCACTGTGACACCCGGTCCCAGAGTGGGGGAAAGGACAGTGTATCTAACGCACTGTGATACCCGGTCCCAGAGTGGGGGAAAGGACAGTGTATCTAACACACTGTGACACCCGGTCCCAGAGTGGGGGAAAGGACAGTGTATCTAACACACTGTGACACCCGGTCCCAGAGTGGGGGAAAGGACAGTGTATCTAACGCACTGTGACACCCGGTCCCAGAGTGGGGGAAAGGACAGTGTATCTAACGCACTGTGACACCCGGTCCCAGAGTGGGGGAAAGGACAGTGTATCTAACACACTGTGACACCCGGTCCCAGAGTGGGGGAAAGGACAGTGTATCTAACGCACTGTGACACCCGGTCCCAGAGAGGGGGAAAAGACAGTGTATCTAACGCACTGTGACACACGGTCCCAGAGAGGGGGAAAGGACAGTGTATCTAACGCACTGTGACACCCGGTCCCAGAGTCGGGGAAAGGACAGTGTATCTAACGCACTGTGACACCCGGTCCCAGAGAGGGGGAAAGGACAGTGTATCTAACGCACTGTGACACCCGGTCCCAGAGTCGGGGAAAGGACAGTGTATCTAACGCACTGTGACACCCGGTCCCAGAGAGGGGGAAAGGACAGTGTATCTAACGCACTCTGACACCCGGTCCCAGAGTGGGGGAAAGGACAGTGTATCTAACGCACTGTGACACCCGGTCCCAGAGAGGGGGAAAGGTCAGTGTATCTAACGCACTGTGACACCCGGTCCCAGAGAGGGGGAAAGGACAGTGTATCTAACGCACTGTGACACCCGGTCCCAGAGAGGGGGAAAGGACAGTGTATCTAACGCACTGTGACACCCGGTCCCAGAGAGGGGGAAAGGACAGTGTATCTAACGCACTGTGACACCCGGTCCCAGAGTGGGGGAAAGGACAGTGTATCTAACGCACTGTGATACCCGGTCCCAGAGAGGGGGACAGGACAGTGTATCTAACGCACTGTGACACCCGGTCCCAGAGAGGGGGAAAGGACAGTGTATCTAACGCACTGTGACACCCGGTCCCAGAGAGGGGGAAAGGACAGTGTATCTAACGCACTGTGACACCTGGTCCCAGGGAGGGGGAAAGGACGGTGTATCTAACGCACTGTGACACCCGGTCCCAGAGTGGGGGAAAGGACAGTGTATCTAACGCACTGTGATACCCGGTCCCAGAGTGGGGGAAAGGACAGTGTATCTAACGCACTGTGACACCCGGTCCCAGAGTGGGGGAAAGGACAGTGTATCTAACGCACTGTGACACCCGGTCCCAGAGTGGGGGAAAGGACAGTGTATCTAACGCACTGTGATACCCGGTCCCAGAGTGGGGGAAAGGACAGTGTATCTAACGCACTGTGACACCCGGTCCCAGAGTGGGGGAAAGGACAGTGTATCTAACGCACTGTGATACCCGGTCCCAGAGAGGGGGAAAGGACAGTGTATCTAACGCACTGTGACACCCGGTCCCAGAGTGGGGGAAAGGACAGTGTATCTAACGCACTGTGACACCCGGTCCCAGAGTGGGGGAAAGGACAGTGTATCTAACGCACTGTGACACCCGGTCCCAGAGTGGGGGAAAGGACAGTGTATCTAACGCACTGTGACACCCGGTCCCAGAGAGGGGGAAAGGACAGTGTATCTAACGCACTGTGACACCCGGTCCCAGAGTGGGGGAAAGGACAATGTATCTTACGCACTGTGATACCCGGTCCCAGAGTGGGGGAAAGGACAGTGTATCTAACGCACTGTGACACCCGGTCCCAGAGTGGGGGAAAGGACAGTGTATCTAACGCACTGTGACACCCGGTCCCAGAGAGGGGGAAAGGACAGTGTATCTAACGCACTGTGACACCCGGTCCCAGAGTGGGGGAAAGGACAATGTATCTAACGCACTGTGATACCCGGTCCCAGAGAGGGGGAAAGGACAGTGTATCTAACGCACTGTGATACCCGGTCCCAGAGAGGGGGAAAGGACAGTGTATCTAACGCACTGTGACACCCGGTCCCAGAGAGGGGGAAAGGACAGTGTATCTAACGCACTGTGATACCCGGTCCCAGAGTGGGGGAAAGGACAGTGTATCTAACGCACTGTGACACCCGGTCCCAGAGTGGGGGAAAGGACAGTGTATCTAACGCACTGTGACACCCGGTCCCAGAGAGGGGGAAAGGACAGTGTATCTAACGCACTGTGATACCCGGTCCCAGAGTGGGGGAAAGGACAGTGTATCTAACGCACTGTGACACCCGGTCCCAGAGTGGGGGAAAGGACAGTGTATCTAACGCACTGTGATACCCGGTCCCAGAGTGGGGGAAAGTACAGTGTATCTAACGCACTGTGACACCCGGTCCCAGAGAGGGGGAAAGGACAGTGTATCTAACGCACTGTGATACCCGGTCCCAGAGAGGGGGAAAGGACAGTGTATCTAACGCACTGTGACACCCGGTCCCAGAGTGGGGGAAAGGACAGTGTATCTAACGCACTGTGATACCCGGTCCCAGAGAGGGGGAAAGGACAGTGTATCTAACGCACTGTGACACCCGGTCCCAGAGTGGGGGAAAGGACAGTGTATCTAACGCACTGTGACACCCGGTCCCAGAGTCGGGGAAAGGACAGTGTATCTAACGCACTGTGATACCCGGTCCCAGAGTGGGGGAAAGGACAATGTATCTAACGCACTGTGATACCCGGTCCCAGAGTGGGGGAAAGGACAATGTACTTCAGGAAGGTGAATTGTCTACATCAACAGGGACAGAGTAGAAAGGATCGAGAGAGCTTCAAGTGGTCCCAGATCACCAACAACCTGTCCCGATCCCCCACTCTGTGCGCCGACTCTATAGTTCAGAAAGACCCCCCTCTACTTTCTCAGAAGACTAAGGAAATTTGGCATGTCCGCTACGGACTCTCCCCAACTTTTACAGATGCCCCCCATAGAAAGCACCCTTTCCCGGATGTATCACAGCTCGGTCTGGGATCCTGCTGTGCCCCAAGACCGCAAGGAACTACAAAAGGGTGGTGAATGTAGCCCCCAATCCCCATCACCCAAACCAGCCTCCCATCCATCGACTCCGTCTACACTTCCCGCTGCCTCGGGGAAAAGCAGCCGGGATAATCGAGGACCCCACCCAAATGCACCCCGGACATTCTCTCTCCTTCCGTCGGGGGAAAAAGATACAAAAGTCTGAGGTCCCGTACCGACCGACTCAAGAACAGCTTCTTCCCTGCTGCTGTCAGACTTTTGAATGGACCTACCTCGCATTAAGTTGATCTTTCTCTACACCCTCACCGTGACTGTAACACTACATTCTGCACCCTCTCCTTTCCTGCTCTATGAACGGTATGCTTTGTCTGTACAGCGCGCGAGAAACAATACTTTTCACCGTCTCCCCGATACACGTGGACAATAATAAATCAAATATTAAGCTGATCTTTCTCTACACCCTCGCTGTGAGGAGAGATTGAATAGACTGGGGCTATACTCATTGGAATTCAGAAGAATGAAGGGAGATGGAGTTTAATTCAGATAAACGCGAGGTGATGCATTTTGGTCGATCGAACTAGGGCAGGACTCACTCAGTTAATGGTCGGGGAGAGTTACAGAACAGAGAGATCGAGGGGGACAGGTTCAGAGCTCCTTGGAAGTGGTGGACAGAGCGGTGAAGAAGGCATTGGGCAAGCTTGGTTTCATCGGTCAGAATACAGGAGTTGGGACGTCTTGTTGAAGTTGTACAAGACATTGGTAAGGCCCACACTTGGAAATACTGTGTACAGTTCTGGTCACCCTATTATAGAAAGGATATTATTAAACTAGAAAGAGCGCAGAAAAGATTTACTAGGATGTTACCGGGGACTTGATGGATTGAGGAGAGGCTGGATAGACTGGGACTTTTTTCTCTGGAGCGTAGAGGGGTGATCTTATAGAGGTCTATAAAATAATGAGGGGGCACAGATCAGCGAGATAGTCAATATCTTTACCCCAAAGGTTGGGGGTTCTAAAACTAGAGGGTGTAGGTTTGAGGGGTGATCTTATAGAGGTCTATAAAATAATGAGGGACACAGATCAGCAAGATAGGCAATATCTTTTCCCCAAAGGTAGGGGGGTCTAAAACTAGAGGGTGTAGGTTTGAGGGGTGATCTTATAGAGGTCTATAAAATAATGAGGGGGACACAGATCAGCGAGATAGTCAACATCTTTTCCCCAAAGGTAGGGGGGTCTAAAACTAGAGGGTGTAGGTTTAAGGTGAGAGGGGAGACATACAGAAGGGTCCAGAGGGGCAATTTTGTTCACCCAGAGGGTGGTGAGTGTCTGGAACGAGCTGCCAGAGGCAGTAGTAGAGGCGGGTACAATTTAAAAAGCGTTTAGACAGTTAGATGGGTAAGATGGGTATAGGGGGATATGGGGGCAAATGCGGGCAATTGGGATTAGCTTAGGGGTAAAAAAAAGGGTGGCAGTATGGACAAGTTGGGCCGAAGGGCCTGTTACATAAGAACATAAGAAATAGGAGCAGGAGTTGGCCATCTAGCCCCTCGAGCCTGCCCCGCCATTCAATAAGATCATGGCTGATCTGAAGTGGATCAGTTCCACTTTCCCGCCCTCTCCCCTGTCTATCAGAAACCTATCTACCCGTGACTTCAATATATTCAGCGAGGCAGCCCCCACCACTTCAACGGGCAGAGAATTCCAGAGATTCACCACCCTTTGAGTGAAGAAGTTCCTCCTCAACTCCGTTCTAAACTGCCTCCTCCCCCTTATCTTGAGGCTGTGCCCTCTAGTCCTACTGTCCTTTCTAAGCGGGAAGAATCTCTCTACCTCTACCCTATCCATCCCCTTCATTATCTTATACGTCTCTATAAGATCCCCCCTTTCATTCTTCTAAACTCCAACGAGTACACAGACCCAGTCTATATTAGTCTCTCTGCATAGGCTAATCCCCTCATCTCCGGTATCAGCCGAGTGAACCTCCTCTGCACTCCCTCCAAGGCCAATATATCCTTGCACAAGTGCGGCGACCAAAACTGCACACAGTACTCCAGCTGCGGCCTCACCAGTGCCCTATACAGTCGCAGCAAGACCTCCCTACTTTTATATTCAATCCCCCTCGCTATAAAGGCCATGTTTCCATGTTGTAAACCTCTATGACTCTATCTTAGAGAAACATACAAGACGATGAAGGGAATAGATAAGGCAGAAGGAGCAGGCTCGAGGGGGCCTACTCCTACTTGTTACGCTCTTAACCTGTATTTTTATACAGGAGAGGCAATTTATAATCCACGGGTCAATATTAAAATGAACGGTTTGTCATTTTTATAAATGACCTAGATGAGGGTGTAGAAGGATGGGTTAGCAAATTTGCAGACGACACCAAAGTTGGAGAGTTGTAGACAGCGAGGATGGATGTTACAGTTTGCAGAGGGACATAGATAAGCTGCAGAGCTGGGCTGAGAGGTTGCAGATGGAGTTTAATGAGGAAAAGTGTGAGGTGATTCACTTTGGTAAGAGTAACAGGAGTACAGAATATAGGGCTAATGGAAAGACCCTTAGAAGTGTTGGTGAGCAGAGAGATCTCGGGGTACATGTGCATAGCTCCCTGAAAGTTGGCACCCAGGTTGATCAGGTTGTTAAGAAGGTGTGTTAGCTTTTATTGGGAGAGGGATTGAATTTCGGAGCCTTGTTACAACTGTACAAAACTCTGGTGCGGCCGCACTTGGAGTATTGCGTACAGTTCTGGGTCACCGCGTTACAAGAAAGATGTGGAGGCTTTGGAAAGGGTGCGGAGGAGGTTTACCAGGATGTTGCCTGGTATGGAGGGGAGGAAAGGCTGAGGGACTTGAGGTTATTTTCGTTCGAGAGAAGAAGGTTGCGAGGTGACCTGATTGAGGCATACAAGATGATCAGAGGGTTCGATCGGGTGAGAGCCTTTTACCTCGGATGGTGATGGCTAACAGGAGGGGACATAGCTTTAAATTGAGGGGTGGTAATTAGAGGACGGAGGTAGGTTCTTCACTCAGAGGGTGTGGGATGGCCTGCAGCAGTTGTGGACTCGCCAACTTTAAGGGCGTTCAAATGGTCAGTGGATGGGCAGATGGATAAGATTGGAATAGTTTAGGTTAGAGAGTCATTAGATTGGTTCCACTGGTTGGCGCAACATCGAGGCGCTGGAACGTTCTATGTTTCTGCGGACGCAGGAACAGAGAGGCCTGGGCCTTGCGTTCGTTTTGACATCTTAAAGATTGAACCCGGGGCTCAGGATCTGTCGGTTGCATCTACTGTCCCCCTTCCTGAAAAAAGTGCCAACAACTGTGTCAGGGAATGGGACAGTGGGTCGCGGAGGTTGTTTGAAAGGAGATTTGAGATTGGGGCAGGAAAGCGTCAATGTGTCTCTTTGTAGAACATAGAACATAGAACATTACAGCGCAGAACAGGCCCTTCGGCCCACGATGTTGCGCCGACCAGTTAAAAAGCAATGACCCACTAACCTAAACCAATCCCTTTTCGTCCATAAACCTATCCACGGATCTCTTAAACGCCCCCAAACTAGGCGCATTTACAACTGCAGCAGGCAGGGCATTCCAGTCCCTCACCACCCTCTGGGTAAAGAACCTACCCCTGACATCCGTCCTATAACTACCCCCCCTTAATTTAAAGCCATGCCCCCTCGTGCTAGCTTTCTCCATCAGAGGAAAAAGGCTATCACTATCCACCCTATCTAAACCTCTAATCATCTTATATGTTTCAATAAGATCCCCTCTTAGCCGCCTTCTTTCCAGCGAAAACAACCCCAAATCCCTCAGTCTCTCCTCGTAGGATCTCCCCTCCATACCAGGCAACATCCTGGTAAACCTCCTCTGCACCCTCTCCAAAGCCTCCACATCCTTCCTGTAATGTGGGGACCAGAACTGCACACAATACTCCAAGTGCGGACGCACCAGAGTTGTGTACAGTTGCAACATGACACTGCGGCTCCTAAATTCAATCCCCCTACCAATAAACGCCAAGACACCGTACGCCTTCTTAACAACCTTATCTACTTGATTCCCAACTTTCAGGGATCTATGTACACATACACCTAGATCCCTCTGTTCATCCACACTATTCAAAGTCCTCCCGTTAGCCCTATACTCAACACATCTGTTATTCCTACCGAAATGAATTACCTCACACTTCTCCGCATTAAACTCCATCCGCCACCTCTCGGCCCAGCTCTGCAACCTGTCTAAGTCTCTCTGTAGACTATGACACCCTTCCTCACAATCTACCACACCTCCGACTTTGGTGTCATCAGCAAATTTACTAATCCACCCAACTATACCCTCATCCAGATCATTAATAGAAATTACAAACAGCAGTGGCCCCAAAACAGATTTTTTCACAGGGAAATGCCCTGAGACAAAGGGAAGGTTTTTTCTTTAACCGATGCCTGAGTCGCTTCCAAAATCTCCAACGCATGAATGGGGACAGAGACGTAGAACGTAGAACCCAAACAGGGCCTTCGGCCCACAGGTTTCGCCCTACCTAGCAGGCCTATCTATAACTCCCAATCCCACTCACACTCCCAATACCTCTCGCACTCCAAAGATGCAGCAGGCGACGATGCAGAGGGATCTGGGCGTCCTTGTGCATGAGTCGCAAAAACCCAGCCTGCAGGTGCAGCAGGTGGTCAGGAAGGCGAATGGGATGCTGGCCTTCATAGCGAGGGGGATTGAATATAAAAGTAGGGAGGTCTTGCTGCAGCTGTATAGGGCATTGGTGAGGCCGCAGCTGGAGTACTGTGTGCAGTTTTGGGCGCCGCACCTGCGCAAGGATATTTTGGCCTTGGAGGGAGTGCAGAGGAGGTTTACTAGGCTGATACCGGAGTTGAGGGGGTTGAGCTATGAGGAGAGGCTGAATAAACTAGGCTTGTACTCGTTAGAGTTTAGAAGAATGAGGGGAGATCTCATTGAGACGTATAAGATGATGAATGGGATGGATAGGATAGAGGTGGAGAGACTCTTCCCGCTCAGAAAGGACAGTAGGACTAGGGGGCACAGCCTCAAGATAAAGGGGGGGGGGGGGGCGGTTTAGAACGGAGTTGAGGAGGAACTTCTTCACTCAAAGGGTGGTGAATCTCTGGAATTCTCTGCCCGTTGAAGTGGTGGAGGCTACCTCGCTAAATATTTTTAAGACGCGGGTTGATGGGTTTTTGATAAGAGAGGGGATTAAGGGTTATGGGGAGAGGGCGGGAATGTGGAACTGAGCCATGACAGATCAGCCATGATCTTATTGAATGGCGGGGCAGGCTCGAGGGGCTAGTTGGCCTACTCCTGCTCCTATTTCTTATGTTCTTATGTGCGAGTTAGGTGGATTGGCCATGCTAAAATTGCCCCTGAGTGCCCAGGGTTGCGTAGGTTTCGGGAATATAACATGTAGGGATACTGGGGGGTTAGGGCTTGGGTGGGATTGTGTTTCAGTCTGGACTCGATGGGCTGAAGGGCCACTTTCTGCACTGTAGGGATACTATGATGAGCTGAGCTTGTCCCATGACAGAATACAGGAATAGTTAAAGGGATAGACAGCGGGGGATAGGTGTAAGGTGTGTGTGTGTGTCCCCAACTGGGCAATCTAGAAACAGGGAACGCGGTTTCTAGAGTGGGAGCCGCGTTAGGGGCGAGGACCAGAAGGGTGTGGAGGCTTTGGAGAGGGTTACAGAAAAGATTGACCGGGATGTTTGCCCCTGGGATGGAGGGCATGAGGAGAGGTTGGAGGAACTTGGGTTTGTTCCCACTGGAGGTTGAGGGGGGAGATAGAAGTCTACAAGATGTTGAGGGGCAGAGTGGAGAGTCAGAAGCTTTTCTCCCCCCAGAGTCAATTACGCGGGGGGGCCGCAGGTTTAACAGAGATGCTCGAGGCAGATTTTTTTTACGCGGGGGGGGGTGGGTGGGTGCCTGGAACTCGGGGGGGGAGGGAGTGGAAGCGGATACGGGAGTGAGTTTTCAGGGACAAATCCATGAACTGGATGGGAATAGAGGGATCCGGAAGGGATGGGGGTTTCAGTTCAGTTGGGATAGCATGGGTCAGTGCAGGAGGGGCTGAACGGCCTGTTCTTTGTTCAGCGATGTGGGGGGGGGGGTAAGTCTTTACTCGGAGGGAACTTTCTACCCCACAGAGATGTGGAAACTCATTCGCTGAGTGAGCCCAAAGACGGGATAGGGAGATTTCTAAATCCCAAACACACACGGGATAGCGCGAAGGAGAACTGGATGGGTCGCCATCATCTTATTGGATAGTACAGCAGGCTCGAGGGGCAGAATGGCCTCCTCCCTGCTCCCGTGAGATGAATGGATTCCAGTAGTGATGGCTTCCAGAGGCGAATAGTTGGTTCCTCGGTTCCCATGTCCTGTGGATCGGTGGAGGATTCCAGCTTCAGGTTAATATCCCAGAGAGAGAGAGGGAGAGACAGAGAGAGAGAGACAGAGAGAGAGAGATAAATAGGGAGAGAGAGAGAAAGAGAGAGACAGAGAGAGACAGAGAGAGAGACAGAGAGAGAGAGAGACAGAGAGACACAGGGAGAGAGAGAGAGAGACAGACAGAGAGGCAGAGAGAGAGAGAGAGAGCCAGACAGAGAGAGAGAGACAGAGAGAGAGACAGAGGGAGAGACAGAGAGAGAGACAGAGAGAGAGAAAGAGAGAGAGACAGAGAGAGAGACAGAGAGAGAGAGAGAGAGAGAGAAAGAGAGAGAGACAGAGAGAGAGACAGAGAGAGAGAGAGAAATAGATGAGAGAGAGAGACAGAGAGAGTGAGAGAGAGAGAGAGTACGGTGACACAGTGGGTTAGCACTGCTGTCTCACAGTGCCAGGGACCCGGGTTCGATTCCCTTGGGGGGCACGGTGACACAGTGGGTTAGCACTGCTGTCTCACAGCGCCAGGGACCCGGGTTCGATTCCCTTGGGGGGCACGGTGACACAGTGGGTTAGCACTGCTGCCTCACAGCGTCAGGGACCCGGGTTCGATTCCCGGGGGCACGGTGACACAGTGGGTTAGCACTGCTGTCTCACAGCGCCAGGGACCCGGGTTCGATTCCCCGGGGGGGGCACGGTGACACAGTGGGTTAACACTGCTGTCTCACAGTGCCAGGGACCCGGGTTCGATTCCCGGGGGGACGGTGACACAGTGGGTTAACACTGCTGTCTCACAGCGCCAGGGACCCGGGTTCGATTCCCGGGGGGGGCACGGTGACACAGTGGGTTAGCACTGCTGTCTCACAGCGCCAGGGACCCGGGTTCGATTCCCCAGGGGGGCACGGTGACACAGTGGGTTAGCACTGCTGTCTCACAGCGCCAGGGACCCGGGTTCGATTCCCCGGGGGGGGCACGGTGACACAGTGGGTTAACACTGCTGTCTCACAGCGCCAGGGACCCGGGTTCGATTCCCCGGGGGCACGGTGACACAGTGGATTAGCACTGCTGTCTCACAGCGCCAGGGACCCGGGTTCGATTCCCCGGGGGCACGGTGACACAGTGGGTTAACACTGCTGTCTCACAGCGCCAGGGACCCGGGTTCGATTCCCCGGGGGCACGGTGACACAGTGGATTAGCACTGCTGTCTCACAGCGCCAGGGACCCGGGTTCGATTCCCGGGGGGGGCACGGTGACACAGTGGGTTAACACTGCTGTCTCACAGCGCCAGGGACCCGGGTTCGATTCCCCGGGGGCACGGTGACACAGTGGGTTAGCACTGCTGTCTCACAGCGCCAGGGACCCGGGTTCGATTCCCCGGGGGCACGGTGACACAGTGGGTTAGCACTGCTGTCTCACAGCGCCAGGGACCCGGGTTCGATTCCCCGGGGGCACGGTGACACAGTGGGTTAGCACTGCTGTCTCACAGCGCCAGGGACCCGGGTTCGATTCCCGGGGGCACGGTGACACAGTGGGTTAACACTGCTGCCTCACAGGGACCCGGGTTCGATTCCCAGGGGGCACGGTGACACAGTGGGTTAGCACTGCTGTCTCACAGTGCCAGGGACCCGGGTTCGATTCCCCGGGGGCACGGTGACACAGTGGGTTAACACTGCTGTCTCACAGCGCCAGGGACCCGGGTTCGATTCCCAGGGGGCACGGTGACACAGTGGGTTAGCACTGCTGTCTCACAGCGCCAGGGACCCGGGTTCGATTCCCGGGGGCACGGTGACACAGTGGGTTAGCACTGCTGTCTCACAGCGCCAGGGACCCGGGTTCGATTCCCGGGGGGGCACGGTGACACAGTGGGTTAACACTGCCGTCTCACAGAGCCAGGGACCCGGGTTCGATTCCCGGGGGGCACGGTGACACAGTGGGTTAACACTGCTGTCTCACAGCGCCAGGGACCCGGGTTCGATTCCCGGGGGCACGGTGACACAGTGGGTTAGCACTGCTGTCTCACAGCGCCAGGGACCCGGGTTCGATTCCCGGGGGGGCACGGTGACACAGTGGGTTAACACTGCCGTCTCACAGAGCCAGGGACCCGGGTTCGATTCCCGGGGGGGGCACGGTGACACAGTGGGTTAACACTGCTGCCTCACAGCGCCAGGGACCCGGGCTCGATTCCCCGGGGGCACGGTGACACAGTGGGTTAACACTGCTGCCTCACAGCGCCAGGGACCCGGGCTCGATTCCCGGGGGCACGGTGACACAGTGGGTTAGCACTGCTGTCTCACAGCGCCAGGGACCCGGGTTCGATTCCCGGGGGCACGGTGACACAGTGGGTTAGCACTGCTGTCTCACAGCGCCAGGGACCCGGGTTCGATTCCCGGGGGCACGGTGACACAGTGGGTTAGCACTGCTGTCTCACAGCGCCAGGGACCCGGGTTCGATTCCCGGGGGGCACGGTGACACAATGGGTTAACACTGCTGTCTCACAGCGCCAGGGACCCGGGCTCGATTCCCGGGGGCACGGTGACACAGTGGGTTAACACTGCTGTCTCACAGCGCCAGGGACCTGGGTTCGATTCCCCGGGGGGGGCACGGTGACACAGTGGGTTAGCGCTGCTGTCTCACAGCGCCAGGGACCCGGGTTCGATTCCCAGCTTGGGTCACTGTCTGCGTGGAGTTTGCACATTCTCCCTGTGTCTGTGTGGGTTTTCTCCGGGTGCTCTGGTTTCCTTTGAAAGACGTGTCGGTGAGGGTGGATCGGGGCTGTGCTAAATTCTCCCTCAGTATAACCCGAACAGGAGTGTGTGGGCGACTAGGGGATTTTCACAGTCACTTCATTGCAGTGTTAATGTCAGCCTACTTGTGAGACTAATAAGTAAACTTCAAACACACACTCACACTCTGAAATCTCGGCACCATAACTCCCAGCAGAAATATTCCCCAGGAACATAAGCATTAGTTGATATCTAATATTTTAATCCATTTATTCAAATTTATTTCTATGTACAATAAAATATACACAACTATATTCTGCCATAGAGATCTCTTTCAAAAGTGCAATAGTCTATATCATACAGATCAAATCCTCCTAATCCACCCTCTATTTCAATTCTGGACTCGGGTCACTGTCTGTGTGGAGTCTGCACATTCTCCCCATGTCTGCGTGGGTTTCCTCCGGGTGCTCCGGTTTCCTCCCACAGTCCAAAGATGTGTAGGTTAGGGTGGATTGGCCGTGCTAAATTGTCCCTTAGCGTCCAAAGATGTGTAGGTTAGGGGGGATTGGCCATGCTAAATTGCCCCTTAGTGTCCAAAGATGTGTAGGTTAGGGGGGATTGGCCATGCTAAATTGTCCCTTAGTGTCCAAAGATGTGTAGGTTAGGGGGATTGGCCGTGCTAAATTGTCCCCTTAGTGTCCAAAGATGTGTAGGTTAGGGTGGATTGGCCGTGCTAAATTGTCCCTTAGTGTCCAAAGATGTGTAGGTTAGGGTGGATTGGCCATGCTAAATTGTCCCTTAGTGTCCAAA
Organism: Carcharhinus amblyrhynchos; assembly: GCF_965287045.1. NCBI lineage: Eukaryota > Metazoa > Chordata > Chondrichthyes > Carcharhiniformes > Carcharhinidae > Carcharhinus > Carcharhinus amblyrhynchos. Next base: position 53,832 of record NW_027650428.1, read on the forward strand.
GATGTGTAGGTTAGGGTGGATTGGCCATGCTAAATTGTCCCTTAGTGTCCCAAAGATGTGTAGGTTAGGGTGGATTGGCCATGCTAAATTGTCCCTTAGTGTCCAAAGATGTGTAGGTTAGGGTGGATTGGCCATGCTAAATTGTCCCTTAGTGTCCCAAAGATGTGTAGGTTAGGGTGGATTGGCCATGCTAAATTGTCCCTTAGTGTCCCAAAGATGTGTAGGTTAGGGTGGATTGGCCATGCTAAATTGTCCCTTAGTGTCCCAAAGATGTGTAGGTTAGGGTGGATTGGCCGTGCTAAATTGTCCCTTAGTGTCCCAAAGATGTGTAGCTTAGGGTGGATTGGCCATGCTAAATTGTCCCTTAGTGTCCAAAGATGTGTAGGTTAGGTGGATTGGCCGTGCTAAATTGTCCCTTAGTGTCCAAAGATGTGTAGGTTAGGGTGGATTGGCCGTGCTAAATTGTCCCTTAGTGTCCAAAGATGTGTTGGTTAGGGGGATTGGCTGTGCTAAATTGCCCCTTAGTGTCCAAAGATACGCAGGTTAGGGTGGATTGGCCGTGCTAAATTGCCCCTTAGTGTCCAAAGATGTGTAGGTTAGGGTGGATTGGCCATGCTAAATTGTCCCTTAGTGTCCAAAGATGTGTAGGTTAGGGTGGATTGGCCATGCTAAATTGTCCCTTAGTGTCCCAAAGATGTGTAGGTTAGGGTGGATTGGCCATGCTAAATTGTCCCTTAGTGTCCCAAAGATGTGTAGGTTAGGGTGGATTGGCCATGCTAAATTGTCCCTTAGTGTCCCAAAGATGTGTAGGTTAGGGTGGATTGGCCGTGCTAAATTGTCCCTTAGTGTCCCAAAGATGTGTAGCTTAGGGTGGATTGGCCATGCTAAATTGTCCCTTAGTGTCCAAAGATGTGTAGGTTAGGTGGATTGGCCGTGCTAAATTGTCCCTTAGTGTCCAAAGATGTGTAGGTTAGGGTGGATTGGCCGTGCTAAATTGTCCCTTAGTGTCCAAAGATGTGTTGGTTAGGGGGATTGGCTGTGCTAAATTGCCCCTTAGTGTCCAAAGATACGCAGGTTAGGGTGGATTGGCCGTGCTAAATTGCCCCTTAGTGTCCAAAGATGTGTAGGTTAGGGTGGATTGGCCATGCTAAATTGTCCCTTAGTGTCCAAAGATGTGTAGGTTAGGGTGGATTGGCCATGCTAAATTGTCCCTTAGTGTCCAAAGATGTGTAGGTTAGGGTGGATTGGCCATGCTAAATTGTCCCTTAGTGTCCAAAGATGTGTAGGTTAGGGGGATTGGCCGTGCTAAATTGCCCCTTAGTGTCCAAAGATACGCAGGTTAGGTGGCCGTGGGAAATGTTTGGGGTAACGGGGATAGGACCTGGTTAAAAGACTCTGGGTATGCCTCAGACTGCAGTTGACGCCATGAGCTGCAGTAGGCCTCAGGCTGCAATTGACGCCACAAGCTGAGGTAGGCCTCAGGCTGCAGTTGGCACTGTGAGCTGGGGATAGCTTTAGCAAAGGGTCAGTGCAGTCTCGATGGGCCGAATGGCCTCTTCTGTGCTGCCGGTATCCTTTATTCTTTCCGGGGGGTTGTCGAGGCACGCAGGATAGGAGGGAATCAGGGAGTGGCCAAAGACTTGGAATGTCGGTGTGCGAGGTTCAGGGGGGAGGTGTGAGGGAGGGGAGTGCCGAGGTTACGAGGATCGGCTCCTCATGAGGGAGAAAGAGCGTTGCGTGCGGAGGAGCCACATCCGGTACTGCCGACAGACCAGGAAACCCCTCATCCTCTTCTGGAAGGGCCTGGACTGGCTGTCCAAGGAGCTGAGAGGATCTTCGGCAGGCTGCGGCCTAGTCAGGCCACGGGCCTCGAGGGCCTGGGAGAGCTGTTCCAGAAGGTGGCCAAGGTCGTGGCGGACATCGCCCAGGAGGTGGAGAAGGGCGGGCTTGTCAGGGTTGAGCTCCCGTTGGTCGTCAAGCACCAACTGGAAGTATTCCTGGAAGATCGAGTAGGCCCGGTAGTTTTCCAGAATTCTCTGCGTGTCGCTCAGGTTCCTCCAGGTGCGGTAGGGGATCGAGGCCTTAGGCAAGCCCACCAAGTAGAGGTGTTCAGCGGAGAAATCACTCCCGTTGAATGGAGTCCCTTGGTTGGAAAGCTTTGAGAGAGAAAGAAAGAGGATTTCCAGAGCGATCAGGTGGTTACAGAGGAGGAGAGGCAGAATTCAGGCCTACAGCACATCTCAAAGCCAATCCTCCCTCCTTGAAGTGTAGGCCGGTCGGTGCTGAGGGAGCGCCGCACTGTGGGAGGGTCGGTGCTGAGGGAGTCCCGCACTGTGGGAGGGTCAGTGCTGAGGGAGTCCCGCACTGTGGGAGGGTCGGTGCTGAGGGAGTCCCGCACTGTGGGAGGGTCGGTGCTGAGGGAGTCCCGCACTGTGGGAGGGTCGGTGCTGAGGGAGTCCCGCACTGTGGGAGGGTCGGTGCTGAGGGAGTCCCGCACTGTGGGAGGGTCGGTGCTGAGGGAGCCCCGCACTGTGGGAGGGTCGGTGCTGAGGGAGTCCCGCACTGTGGGAGGGTCAGTGCTGAGGGAGTCCCGCACTGTGGGAGGGTCACAAACGGCAGATGAAGTTTAGTCAAGGTGATTCATTCTGGACGATCAAATTTACTGTAAATGGCACGACATTAAGACTGGGAACATTAACATACAGAGGGATCTGGGCGTTCAAGCCCACAGTTCCCTAGACGTAGGTGATGAAGAAGGTATACAGCACTCTTCATCAGCCGAGGCATTGAGTATAAGAGTTAGGAACGCATGTTACAGCTAGATAAACCCTTGGTTAGGCCCGATTTGGAGTATTGTGCGCAGTTCTGGTTGCCACACTACCAGAAGGACATTGGAAGCTTTGGAGAGGGAGCAAAGAAGGTTCACCAGGATTTTGCCTGGTCACGAGGAAGTTGGCCCCATGAGCTGACCCAATAAATTGGGCTAGTTAACCCCATGAGCTAGGCTAGGCCTCAGGCTGCAGTTGGCAGCATGAGCTGGGGGGTAGGCCTCAGGCTTCAGTTGACCCCATGAGCTGGGCTGGGCCTCAGGCTGCAGTTGGCACCATGAGCTGGGGGTAGGCCTCAGGCTGCAGTTGGCACCATGAACTGGGCGAGGCTTCAGGCTGCATTTGGGTCCATGAGCTTGCGGGGGGGGGCGGGGCGGTGTGGAAGGGGTAGGCCTCAGGCTGCAGTTGGGTCCATGAACTGGGCTAGGTCTCAGGCTGCAGTTGGCCCCATGAGGTGGGGGTAGGCCTCAGGCTGCTGTTGGCACCATGAGGTGGGGGGAGGCCTCAGGCTGCAGTTGGCCCCATGAGGTAGGGGTAGGCCTCAGGCTGCAGTTGGCCCCATGAGCTAGGGGTAGGCCTCAGGCTGCAGTTGGCACCGTGAGCTGGGGGTAGGCCTCAGGCTGCAGTTGGCACCATGAGCTAGGGGTAGGCCTCAGGCTGCAGTTGGCACCATGAGCTAGGGGTAGGCCTCAGGCTGCAGTTGGCGCCGTGAGCTGGGGGTAGGCCTCAGGCTGCAGTTGGCACCATGAGCTAGGGGTAGGCCTCAGGCTGCAGTTGGCACCATGAGCTAGGGGTAGGCCTCAGGCTGCAGTTGGCACCATGAGCTAGGGGTAGGCCTCAG
>NW_027650428.1:65000-67500 GCF_965287045.1 Carcharhinus amblyrhynchos
CAGGAAAGGAGAGAGGGTGCAGAATGTGCTGTTACAGTCACAGCGAGGGTGTAGAGAAAGATCAGCTTAATGTTTGATTTGATTTATTATTGTCCCGTGTATCAGGGAGACGGTGAAAAGTATTGTTTCTCGCGCGCTGTGCAGACAAAGCATACCGTTCATAGAGCAGGAAAGGAGAGAGGGTGCAGAATGTAGTGTTACAGTCACAGCGAGGGTGTAGAGAAAGATCAGCTTAATGCGAGGTGGGTCCATTCAAAAGTCTGACAGCAGCAGGGAAGAAGCTGTTCTTGAGTCGGTCGGTACGGGACCTCAGACTTTTGTATCTTTTTCCCCTGACGGAAGGAGAGAGAATGTCCGGGGTGTGTGTGGGGGTGTGTGTGGGGGGGTGTGGGGGGGGTCCTCGATTATCCCGGCTGCTTTTCCCCCCCCCGAGGCAGCGGGAAGTGTAGACGGAGTCGATGGATGGGAGGCTGGTTTGCGTGATGGGGATTGGGGGCTACATTCACCACCCTTTTGTAGTTCCTTGTGGTCTTGGGGCACAGCAGGATCCCAGACCGAGCTGTGATACATCCGGGAAAGGATGCTTTCTGTGGGGCATCTGTAAAAGTTGGGGAGAGTCCGTAGCGGACATGCCAAATTTCCTTAGTCTTCTGAGAAAGTAGAGGGGGGGCTTTCTTAACTATAGTGTCGGCGCACAGAGTGGGGGACCGGGACAGGTTGTTGGTGATCTGGACACCAAGAAATATCATTGCATGGCCAATCCACCCTAACCTACACATCTTTGGACACTAAGGGGCAATTTAGCATGGTCAATCCCCCCTAACCTACACATCTTTGGACACTAAGGGGCAATTTAGCACGGCCAATCCACCCTAACCTACACATCTTTGTACACTAAGGGACAATTTAGCACGGCCAATCCACCCTAACCTACACATCTTTGGACACTAAGGGGCAATTTAGCACGGCCAATCCACCCTAACCTACACATCTTTGGACACTAAGGGACAATTTAGCACGGCCAATCCCCCCTAACCTACACATCTTTGGACACTAAGGGACAATTTAGCATGGCCAATCCACCCTAACCTACACATCTTTGGACACTAAGGGACAATTTAGCACGGCCAATCCCCCCTAACCTACACATCTTTGGACACTAAGGGACAATTTAGCACGGCCAATCCACCCTAACCTACACATCTTTGGACACTAAGGGACAATTTAGCACGGCCAATCCCCCCTAACCTACACATCTTTGGACACTAAGGGACAATTTAGCATGGCCAATCCACCCTAACCTACACATCTTTGGACTGTGGGAGGAAACCGGAGCACCCGGAGGAAACCCACGCAGACACAGGGAGAACGTGCAGACTCCACACAGACAGTGACCCGAGGCCGGGAATCGAACCTGGGTCCTTGGAGCTGTGAGGCAGCTGTGCAAATCCGCTGTGCCACTGCGCCGGTCTGAATGAGACGCACCGAGGAGAGATGGTATGTTTGTGGTCAGGTGTTGACAGCAAAGGCCTCCTTTCATTTTTACGTGAGGAAGAGACAAATACCTTCCTTCCTGGAATGGTAGGAGGAAGGTGAGGAGAAAGGGGTGAGAGTTTGATAAAGTTTCACACAGAATACATGAACCGCTGCCAAGAATGTACGAGGGTTCCTGCATCTGTCGGAACCGCTCCCAGCTGTACGCAGGTGAAAAACCCCAGGACTCTCCAAAATTCAAACAGCAGGGGAACTTCCTGTCGAGTGGGACAGGCTGCAGATTGATAAAGTCCACACTCCCTCTCCCGGTAACACAGAGAAACAATTTAACCCCGTGCTGTACCTGCCCTGGGAGTGTTTGATGGGGGGGGGGGACAGTGTAGAGGGAGCTTTACTCTGTATCTAACCCCGTGCTGTACCTGTCCTGGGAGTGTTTGATAGGGACAGTGTAGAGGGAGCTTTACTCTGTATCTAACCCCGTGCTGTCCCTGTCCTGGGAGTGTTTGATGGGGACAGTGTAGAGGGAGCTTTACTCTGTATCTAACCCCGTGCTGTACCTGTCCTGGGAGTGTTTGATGGGGGGACAGTGTAGAGGGAGCTTTACTCTGTATCTAACCCCGTGCTGTCCCTGTCCTGGGAGTGTTTGATGGGGACAGTGTAGAGGGAGCTTTACTCTGTATCTAACCCCGTGCTGTACCTGTCCTGGGAGTGTTTAATGGGGACAGTGTAGAGGGAGCTTTACTCTGTATCTAACCCCGTGCTGTACCTGTCCTGGGAGTGTTTGATGGGGACAGTGTAGAGGGAGCTTTACTCTGTATCTAACCCCGTGCTGTACCTGTCCTGGGAGTGTTTGATGGGGGGACAGTGTAGAGGGAGCTTTACTCTGTATCTAACCCCGTGCTGTACCTGTCCTGGGAGTGTTTGATGGGGGGACAGTGTAGAGGGAGCTTTACTCTGTATCTAACCCCGTGCTGTACCTGTCCTGGGAGTGTTTGATGGGGGGGAC
>NW_027650428.1:72500-86079 GCF_965287045.1 Carcharhinus amblyrhynchos
TGTGTCTGTGTGTGTGTGTGTGTCTCTGTGTCTGTCTGTCTCTCTGTGTTCCCACTAACTGTGTCTGTGTGTGTAGATGGAGAGCAGTGACAGTGAGGCTGGAGCAGATGGAAACTCCCCGTGTGGTTCGGAGAGCCGGCACAAACGGCGCAAAATCGTGGACTGCCGGATATCGTCAGGGTGCCAGTGTACTCGGGCAGGGTAAGGAGCACCCCCCCCACCCCGAAACCCCCCCCCTCACCCCGAAACCACCCCCCCCCCACCCCGAATATCGTCAGGGTGCCAGTGTACTCGGGCAGGGTAAGGAGCACTCCCATTCCCGCCCCCCCCCCGATCCCGTCGCTCCCACCCCCCCCCGATCCCGTCGCTCCCACCCCCCCCCCGATCCCGTCGCTCCCACCCCCCCCGATCCCGTCGCTCCCACCGCCCCCCCCGATCCCGTCACTCCCACCCCCCCCCCGATCCCGTCCACTCCCACCCCCCCCCCGATCCCGTCACTCCCACCCCCCCCCCAATCCCGTCACTCCCACCCCCCCCCAATCCCGTTCACTCCCACCCCCCCCAATCCCGTCACTCCCACCCCCCCCGATCCCGTCGCTTCCACCCCCCCCGATCCCGTCGCTTCCACCCCCCCCGATCCCGTCGCTTCCACCCCCCCCGATCCCGTCGCTCCCCCCCCCCGATCCCGTCGCTTCCACCCCCCCGATCCCGTCGCTTCCACCCCCCCCGATCCCGTCACCCCTAATCCCACCCCTCCCCAGCAGCCAATCCCCTCCTTCCCCCCCTCCTCCTTTCCCCCCCTCCTCCTTTCCCCCCTCCTCCTTTCCCCCCCCTCCCTCCTTTCCCCCCCCCTCCTCCTTTCCCCCCCCTCCTCCTTTCCCCCCCCTCCTCCTTTCCCCCCCCCCCTCCTCCTTTCCCCCCTCACTGATGTGTGTTGGGCTGTTGTGTCCCTGCAGGTCAGTCGGACATTGACCCTGTACCAGGAGAATCCGGCTGCGCTGGAGAGGGAGTTCCAGAGACAGGCCAATGGCTCAGGTGAGGAGGTGGGGCGGGGGTGGAGGAGGTGGGGGGGAGGGTGGAGGAGGTGGGGGCAGAGAGAGAGAAGTGGGGTGGGGGGGTGCAGAGAGAGGGTTTCTTATCGGATGCTGATGATGTCTCTCTGTGGTTGGACACAGACTCTGAGGATGGAGATAGTGAATCAGAGAGAGTACAGAGTCGTAAGAGAAGCGAGAATCCCCACGTACCAGGAGAACAGCACCCCTTCCGACTCGGAGGATGACACAGACACAAACCTTACTCAGTAAGTACAGTGCCATCAATCAGAGGGAGAGCACGGGGTTAGATACAGAGTAAAGCTCCCTCTACACTGTCCCCCCATCAAACACTCCCAGGACAGGTACAGCACGGGGTTAGATACAGAGTAAAGCTCCCTCTACACTGTCCCCCATCAAACACTCCCAGGACAGGTACAGCACGGGGTTAGATACAGAGTAAAGCTCCCTCTACACTGTCCCCCCATCAAACACTCCCAGGACAGGTACAGCACGGGGTTAGATACAGAGTAAAGCTCCCTCTACACTGTCCCCCCATCAAACACTCCCAGGACAGGGACAGCACGGGGTTAGATACAGAGTAAAGCTCCCTCTACACTGTCACCCCATCAAACACTCCCAGGACAGGTACAGCACGGGTTTAGATACAGAGTAAAGCTCCCTCTACACTGTCCCCCCATCAAACACTCCCAGGACAGGTACAGCACGGGGTTAGATACAGAGTAAAGCTCCCTCTACACTGTCCCCCCATCAAACACTCCCAGGACAGGGACAGCACGGGGTTAGATACAGAGTAAAGCTCCCTCTACACTGTCACCCCATCAAACACTCCCAGGACAGGTACAGCACGGGGTTAGATACAGAGTAAAGCTCCCTCTACACTGTACCCCCATCAAACACTCCCAGGACAGGTACAGCACGGGGTTAGATACAGAGTAAATTCTGGACTGTGTTACATAGCCAATCTCCTCCACATCATTTTGTCTCCACAGCTCCAGTGGCCTGAGGGATCGATCCCCCTCCCCACCAGCCTCCCCCACCACCCCAACTCTGCAAACCAGGCGAGCGTGTAAAGCTATCAGGTAACCCACTCCTCGTTACTGATCTGTGTCTGCGCCTGTCTCGCTGTGTGCCTGCGCCTGTCTCGCTGTGTGCCTGCGCCTGTCTCGCTGTGTGCCTGCGCCTGTCTCGCTGTGTGCCTGCGCCTGTCTCGCTGTGTGCCTGCGCCTGTCTCGCTGTGTGCCTGCGCCTGTCTCGCTGTGTGCCTGCGCCTGTCTCGCTGTGTGCCTGCGCCTGTCTCGCTGTGTGCCTGCGCCTGTCTCGCTGTGTGCCTGCGCCTGTCTCGCTGTGTGCCTGCGCCTGTCTCGCTGTGTGCCTGCGCCTGTCTCGCTGTGTGCCTGCGCCTGTCTCGCTGTGTGCCTGCGCCTGTCTCGCTGTGTGCCTGCGCCTGTCTCGCTGTGTGCCTGCGCCTGTCTCGCTGTGTGCCTGCGCCTGTCTCGCTGTGTGCCTGCGCCTGTCTCGCTGTGTGCCTGCGCCTGTCTCGCTGTGTGCCTGCGCCTGTCTCGCTGTGTGCCTGCGCCTGTCTCGCTGTGTGCCTGCGCCTGTCTCGCTGTGTGCCTGCGCCTGTCTCGCTGTGTGCCTGCGCCTGTCTCGCTGTGTGCCTGCGCCTGTCTCGCTGTGTGCCTGCGCCTGTCTCGCTGTGTGCCTGCGCCTGTCTCGCTGTGTGCCTGCGCCTGTCTCGCTGTGTGCCTGCGCCTGTCTCGCTGTGTGCCTGCGCCTGTCTCGCTGTGTGCCTGCGCCTGTCTCGCTGTGTGCCTGCGCCTGTCTCGCTGTGTGCCTGCGCCTGTCTCGCTGTGTGCCTGCGCCTGTCTCGCTGTGTGCCTGCGCCTGTCTCGCTGTGTGCCTGCGCCTGTCTCGCTGTGTGCCTGCGCCTGTCTCGCTGTGTGCCTGCGCCTGTCTCGCTGTGTGCCTGCGCCTGTCTCGCTGTGTGCCTGCGCCTGTCTCGCTGTGTGCCTGCGCCTGTCTCGCTGTGTGCCTGCGCCTGTCTCGCTGTGTGCCTGCGCCTGTCTCGCTGTGTGCCTGCGCCTGTCTCGCTGTGTGCCTGCGCCTGTCTCGCTGTGTGCCTGCGCCTGTCTCGCTGTGTGCCTGCGCCTGTCTCGCTGTGTGCCTGCGCCTGTCTCGCTGTGTGCCTGCGCCTGTCTCGCTGTGTGCCTGCGCCTGTCTCGCTGTGTGCCTGCGCCTGTCTCGCTGTGTGCCTGCGCCTGTCTCGCTGTGTGCCTGCGCCTGTCTCGCTGTGTGCCTGCGCCTGTCTCGCTGTGTGCCTGCGCCTGTCTCGCTGTGTGCCTGCGCCTGTCTCGCTGTGTGCCTGCGCCTGTCTCGCTGTGTGCCTGCGCCTGTCTCGCTGTGTGCCTGCGCCTGTCTCGCTGTGTGCCTGCGCCTGTCTCGCTGTGTGCCTGCGCCTGTCTCGCTGTGTGCCTGCGCCTGTCTCGCTGTGTGCCTGCGCCTGTCTCGCTGTGTGCCTGCGCCTGTCTCGCTGTGTGCCTGCGCCTGTCTCGCTGTGTGCCTGCGCCTGTCTCGCTGTGTGCCTGCGCCTGTCTCGCTGTGTGCCTGCGCCTGTCTCGCTGTGTGCCTGCGCCTGTCTCTCTCACTCCCCTCGTTCTCTCCGTCTCCCCCCTGACAGGGAAGTGGACAGGAATCTCCGGGAGTTGGAAGCTCTGGGTTGTTCTCCGGTGTTGAGCCGGGTGCACTGTGACTCGGATGATGTGATTCTGGTGGGAGTTTTACCCAGTCTGCCTCACACCCCGCGGGAGATTACCATCAAGATCCGGTGTCGAGGTCACATCTATCGGGTCCCCATGCGGATGGTGAGTCCAAACTACCCCCCAACATAGCCCTGTATCAATCCCCAAACTAATCCCGCTGCCCCGCTCTCTCCCCATTGCCCTGTATCAATCCCCAAACTAATCCCACTGCCCCGCTCTCTCCCCATAGCTCAATCCCCAAACTAATCCCACTGCCCCGCTCTCTCCCCATAGCCTTGTATCAATCCCCAAACTAATCCCACTGCCCCGCTCTCTCCCCATAGCTCAATCCCCAAACTAATCCCACTGCCCCGCTCTCTCCCCATAGCCCTGTGTCAATCCCCAAACTAATCCCACTGCCCCGCTCTCTCCCCATAGCTCAATCCCCAAACTAATCCCACTGTCCCGCTCTCTCCCCATAGCTCAATCCCCAAACTAATCCCACTGCCCCGCACTCTCCCCATAGCCCTGTATCAATCCCCAAACTAATCCCACTGTCCCGCTCTCTCCCCATAGCCCTGTATCAATCCCCAAACTAATCCCACTGCCCCGCTCTCTCCCCATAGCCCTGTATCAATCCCCAAACTAATCCCACTGCCCCGCTCTCTCCCCATAGCCCCGTATCAATCCCCAAACTAATCAAACTGTCCCCCGCTCTCCCCATAGCCCTGTATCAATCCCCAAACTAATCCCACTGCCCCGCTCTCTCCCCATAGCTCAATCCCCAAACTAATCCCACTGCCCTGCTCTCTCCCCATAGCCCTGTATCAATCCCCAAACTAATCCCACTGCCCCGCTCTCTCCCCATAGCTCAATCCCCAAACTAATCCCACTGCCCCACTCTCTCCCCATAGCTCAATCCCCAAACTAATCCCACTGCCCCGCTCTCTCCCCATAGCCCTGTATCAATCCCCAAACTAATCCCACTGCCCCGCTCTCTCCCCATAGCCCTGTATCAATCCCCAAACTAATCCCACTGCCCCGCTCTCTCCCCATAGCTCAATCCCCAAACTAATCCCACTGCCCCGCTCTCTCCCCATAGCCCTGTATCAATCCCCAAACTAATCCCACTGCCCCGCTCTCTCCCCATAGCCCTGTATCAATCCCCAAACTAATCCCACTGCCCCCGCTCTCTCCCCATAGCTCAATCCCCAAACTAATCCCACTGCCCCCGCTCTCTCCCCACAGCCCTGTATCAATCCCCAAACTAATCCCACTGCCCCGCTCTCTCCCCATAGCCCTGTATCAATCCCCAAACTAATCCCACTGCCCCCGCTCTCTCCCCATAGCTCAATCCCCAAACTAATCCCACTGTCCCGCTCTCTCCCCATAGCTCAATCCCCAAACTAATCCCACTGCCCCGCTCTCTCCCCATAGCCCTGTATCGATCCCCAAACTAATCCCACTGCCCCGCTCTCTCCCCATAGCTCAATCCCCAAACTAATCCCACTGCCCCGCTCTCTCCCCATAGCTCAATCCCCAAACTAATCCCACTGCCCCGCTCTCTCCCCATAGCCCTGTATCAATCCCCAAACTAATCCCACTGCCCCCGCTCTCTCCCCATAGCCCTGTATCAATCCCCAAACTAATCCCACTGCCCCGCTCTCTCCCCATAGCCCTGTATCAATCCCCAAACTAATCCCACTGCCCCGCTCTCTCCCCATAGCTCAATCCCCAAACTAATCCCACTGCCCCCCCGCTCTCTCCCCATAGCCCTGTATCAATCCCCAAACTAATCCCACTGCCCCGCTCTCTCCCCATAGCTCAATCCCCAAACTAATCCCACTGCCCTGCTCTCTCCCCATAGCTCAATCCCCAAACTAATCCCACTGCCCCGCTCTCTCCCCATAGCCCAATCCCCAAACTAATCCCACTGCCCCACTCTCTCCCCATAGCCCTGTATCAATCCCCAAACTAATCCCACTGCCCCGCTCTCTCCCCATAGCCCTGTATCAATCCCCAAACTAATCCCACTGCCCCGCTCTCTCCCCATAGCCCAATCCCCAAACTAATCCCACTGCCCCACTCTCTCCCCATAGCCCTGTATCAATCCCCAAACTAATCCCACTGCCCCGCTCTCTCCCCATAGCTCAATCCCCAAACTAATCCCACTGCCCCGCTCTCTCCCCATAGCCCCGTATCAATCCCCAAACTAATCCCACTGCCCCCGCTCTCTCCCCATAGCCCTGTATCAATCCCCAAACTAATCCCACTGCCCCACTCTCTCCCCATAGCCCTGTATCAATCCCCAAACTAATCCCACTGCCCCACTCTCTCCCCATAGCCCTGTATCAATCCCCAAACTAATCCCACTGCCCTGCTCTCTCCCCATAGCTCAATCCCCAAACTAATCCCACTGCCCCGCTCTCTCCCCATAGCTCAGTCCCCAAACTAATCCCACTGCCCCGCTCTCTCCCCATAGCTCAGTCCCCAAACTAATCCCACTGCCCCCGCTCTCTCCCCATAGCCCTGTATCAATCCCCAAACTAATCCCACTGCCCCACTCTCTCCCCATAGCCCTGTATCAATCCCCAAACTAATCCCACTGCCCTGCTCTCTCCCCATAGCTCAATCCCCAAACTAATCCCACTGCCCCGCTCTCTCCCCATAGCTCAGTCCCCAAACTAATCCCACTGCCCCGCTCTCTCCCCATAGCTCAATCCCCAAACTAATCCCACTGCCCCCGCTCTCTCCCCATAGCCCTGTATCAATCCCCAAACTAATCCCACTGCCCCGCTCTCTCCCCATAGCTCAATCCCCAAACTAATCCCACTGCCCCGCTCTCTCCCCATAGCCCTGTATCAATCCCCAAACTAATCCCACTGCCCCGCACTCTCCCCATAGCCCTGTATCAATCCCCAAACTAATCCCACTGCCCCGCTCTCTCCCCATAGCCCTGTATCAATCCCCAAACTAATCCCACTGCCCCACTCTCTCCCCATAGCCCTGTATCAATCCCCAAACTAATCCCACTGACCCACTCTCTCCCCATAGCCCTGTATCAATCCCCAAACTAATCCCACTGCCCCGCTCTCTCCCCATAGCCCTGTATCAATCCCCAAACTAATCCCACTGCCCCCGCTCTCTCCCCATAGCCCTGTATCAATCCCCAAACTAATCCCACTGCCCCGCTCTCTCCCCATAGCCCTGTATCAATCCCCAAACTAATCCCACTGCCCCGCTCTCTCCCCATAGCCCTGTATCAATCCCCAAACTAATCTCTCTCTCCTCTCTCTCTGTCCCTCTCTCTCAGACAGACCGGCTGCAGAAGGTGGTAGATTATGTGGCTGAGCGACTGGGGGTCGAGTCCTCCCGCCTCCTCCTGCTCCTGAAAGATGTGGAGGTGTTAACTTCGCAGACTCCCGAGTCTCTGAACATCAGCGTGGCCGACATTCTTGGTTAGTCCCCGGGGACGGAGGAGGGTGTCAACGAGAGAGTGAGAGAGGGAACGGTGTGTGTGGTCTGTCTTTCCCATGACCGGAGCTGCCTCAGCATTCCGGGGGGATAGGGTGAGACTCCGCACTGCGGGATATGCTCCGGGTTCTCCTCCAGTTCCCTGCGCCCAGCCTGTCCCCTCCCCCGGGTTCCCTCGATCCGAACGGCTCGGAGATGTGGACGGACAGCACCTTCTGCGCTCCACTCAGATCGCTCCTTACCCAGCGCCACACTCATGGCTACACTCTCACACCTGTACACATACTTGCAGGCACACTGGTACACACACACGCTTGCCTGCCCACAGATGTACATACTCGCATGTACGCTGGCACAGACACTCGTGTACACTGGCACATGCCCAGATGCACGCGGACACTGGTACACGCACAGACACTCGTGTGCACGCTGGTACACGTACTGACTCACTGGTACACGCACAGGCACTCGCGTGCATACTGGCACACGCACAGACTCACTGGTACACGCACAGACACTCGTGTGGACTCAGGTATACACACAGATGCTCACGCACACAGGTACACACAGAGACATTTGTGTGCACACTGGTATGCCCAGACACTTGCAGTCACATGGTACACACACTCGTGCGCACTGGCTCACGCGCAAACACTCTGGTGTGAACGGTTACATGCACAGACATGTGAACTGCTAAATGCACAGACACTCACAAGCCCACATGTTCACTCCCAGTGGCCACACTGGTACACACACAAACACTTGCGTGCCCACTGGTACACACACAGAGACTTGTGCACACTGGGACACACACAGACACCCGTGTGCACATATACACACGTGGACTGGTAAACACCCACTTGAGTGCGCGCTGCTCCATGCGTAGATACGTGTGAACTGGTACACGCACAGACGCTGGGTGCACTTGTACCCGCACAGATACCGACACACACACACTCGTACAGGCACAGAAACTAGTGTGTGTGTACTTGTACACACAGACACAGGGTGTACAGACACTGACACCTCTCCCCCCTCCCCGGGGGCTGGACACCTGCTGACTTTGTGCCGATGTTTGGTTCTCAGATTGCGTGGTCCTGTCTGAGCGTCCAGCGCGGCAGCAGCACCCGGCTCAGGACCAAATCTGCCTGAGAGTGCGCGGAGTGGAGAAAAACTCTTTCCAGCTCATCACCATCGGGAAGGTCAGTGTGTAGGGCAGGGGTGGAGGGCGACAGAATTTGGGGAGGGTTAACGAAATGGGAGTCAGGCGGAGCTGAAGGACAGCAGGTCCAGCTCCGAGCTGGGAGGGGGTTCACTGACCGATGCCCCGCAGTGGGTTCGGGGCAGGGGTGGGGAGGGAAACGCTGTGGACGGGGACAAAGGAGGAGAATTTGTGGCAACTTCTCCCCAGAGGCAGGAGACATTGCTGGGTTCAGTCCCAGAGAAGGAACATCAGGCGGGGAGCACCATGGAAATAGCGATCTTAACATCATGACCTTCAGTTATGCAAGATGGGCAAAAAACATAACACGGGATAAAAATACTGAAATGGAGGATATTGGTGGCATCGTCTAACTCTCCCGGGTATCTGTTATTCTATATATAAACCACCCCGAACCCCTCGATTAGATTCCAGTCTGTAACTCACACCCGGGTATCTGTTATTCTATATATAAACCACCCCGAACCCCTCGATTAGATTCCAGTCTGTAACTCACTCCCGGGTATCTGTTGTTCTATGTATAAACCACTCTGAACCCCTCGATTAGATTCCAGTCTGCAGCTCACTCCCGGGTATCTGTTATTCTATATGTAAACCACCCCGAACCCCTCGATTAGATTCCAGTCTGTAACTCACTCCCGGGTATCTGTTATTATGTATATAAACCACCCCGAACCCCTCGATTAGATTCCAGTCTGCAGCTCACTCCCGGGTATCTGTTATTCTATATGTAAACCACCCCGAACCCCTCGATTAGATTCCAGTCTGTAACTCACTCCCGGGTATCTGTTATTATGTATATAAACCACCCCGAACCCCTCGATTAGATTCCAATCTGTAACTCAGTCCCGGGTATCTGTTATTCTATATATAAACCCCACTGAACCCCTCGATTAGATTCCAGTCTGTAACTCACTCCCGGGTATCTGTTATTCTATATATAAACCACTCTGAACCCCTCGATTAGATTCCAGTCTGTAACTCACTCCCGGGTATCTGTTATTCTATATGTAAACCACCCCGAACCCTCGATTAGATTCCAATCTGTAACTCACTCCCGGGTATCTGTTATTATGTATATAAACCACCCCGAACCCCTCGATTAGATTCCAGTCTGTAACTCACTCCGGGTATCTGTTATTCTATATGTAAACCACCCTGAACCCCTCGATTAGATTCCAATCTGTAACTCAGTCCCGGGTATCTGTTATTCTATATATAAACCCCACTGAACCCCTCGATTAGATTCCAGTCTGTAACTCACTCCCGGGTATCTGTTATTCTATATATAAACCACTCTGAACCCCTCGATTAGATTCCAGTCTGTAACTCACTCCCGGGTATCTGTTATTCTATATATAAACCACCTCGAACCCCTCGATTAGATTCCAGTCTGTAACTCACTCCCCGGTATGTATTATTCTATATATAAACCACCCTGAACCCCTCGATTAGGTTCCAGTCAGTAACTCACTCCCGGGTATCTGTTATTCTATATATAAACCACCCCGAACCCCTTGATTAGATTCCGGTCTGTAACTCACTCCCCGGTATGTATTATTCTATATATAAACCACCCCGAACCCCTCGATTCGATTCCAGTCTGTAACTCACTCCTGGGTGTCTGTTATTCTATATATAAACCCCACTGAACCCCTCGATTAGATTCCAGTCTGTAACTCACTCCTGGGTATCTGTTATTCTATATATAAACCACCCTGAACCCCTGGATTAGATTCCAGTCTGTAACTCACTCCCGGGGATCTGTTATTCTATATATAAACCCCACTGAACCCCTCGATTAGATTCCAGTCTGTAACTCACTCCCGGGGATCTGTTATTCTATATATAAACCACCCCGAACCCCTCGATTGGATTCCAGTCTGTAACTCACTCCCGGGTATCTGTTATTCTATATATAAACCACCCCGACCCCCTCGATTAGATTCCAGTCTGTAACTCACTCCCGGGTATCTGTTATTCTATATATAAACCACCCCGAACCCCTCGATTGGATTCCAGTCTGTAACTCACTCCCGGGTATCTGTTATTCTATATATAAACCACCCTGAACCCCTCGATTAGATTCCAGTCTGTAACTCACTCCCGGGGATCTGTTATTCTATATATAACCCACCCTGAACCCCTCGGTGACCCTGTCTCTGTTCTCTCCCCCCGGGACAGGCTGAGTCCTTGAAGACACTGATGAACGATTACAGGAACCGAATGGGCCTGCACCGTTGCCGGATAACCTTTCACTTTGACGGCAGCGAGCTGCTGGAATCCAGCACCCCCCAGGAAAATGAGATGGAGAGTGACGATGTCATTGACGTGCGGGTCTGCCCCCACTGAACCATGGCCGAGATCGGGGCGGAGGAGTGGGTGGGGGAGGGGGGGAGAACGACCCATTGATTGTGTGGCCGAAGACCCAGGTTCAACATTACAGATACTGACTGCTGTTGGGGAGGGGGTTCTGATAGTTGGTGGGGTGGGGGTGCAGTATAAGTGTGGGTGGGATCTGCCTACCTCTCTGTGGAATGTCTTTAGGATTATTGACCCTCTCTCTCCCCCCTCTCCCCGTTTTGTAATTAATTGTACAGTCCTTGTCTCTACCCAGATGTGTAGATTATGACTGCGTTCTCAGGTGTTGATAAAGAGAGTTATTTTATTTGCTGTGCTCATTGCGTGGCTGTTTTGGGATTTCAACCCCACCCCCACCCCCATCCCTCCTGCCCCATCCCTAAACCCTAACCTACACATCTTTGGGACACTAAGGGACAATTTAGCACGGCCAATCCACCCTAACCTACACATCTTTGGAGTGTGGGCGGAAACTGGAACATCAGGATGAAAGCCACGGGTGAGAACAGAAGAATGAGGGGAGATCTCATTGAGACGTATAAGATGATGAATGGGATGGATAGGATAGAGGTGGAGAGACTCTTCCCGCTCAGAAAGGACAGTAGGACTAGGGGGCACAGCCTCAAGATAAAGGGGGGGCGGTTTAGAACGGAGTTGAGGAGGAACTTCTTCACTCAAAGGGTGGTGAATCTCGGGAATTCTCTGCCCGTTGAAGTGGTGGAGGCTGCCTCGCTAAATATATTTAAGACGCGGGTTGATGGGTTTTTGATAAGAGAGGGGATTAAGGGTTATGGGGAGAGGGCGGGAATGTGGAACTGAGACACGACAGATCAGCCATGATCTTATTGAATGGCGGGGCAGGCTCGAAGGGCTAGATGGCCTACTCCTGCTCCTATTTCTCATGTTCTTATGTAACATGCAAACTCCACTCAGTTCACAGCTTCTTTCCCTCCCATTGAAACTGGGACCATTGCTCCATCTGCTGCACCATCCCAAGCACAGCCATTGAGGGGCTGCAGGGAGACCTCACTGCGCCTGCGCACTGCCGCCGGCCATCTTGGATTGTCCCCCGAGCTGAGAGAGACTGGCGGTGGCCATCTTGGGTTGCCAGGGGAGACGCTGGGCCGCCCTATTCGGTAGCTAGGCGACGGCGGGGCTGCGGCCATCTTGGGTTTCCAGGGGAGACGCTGCACCGCCCCCTTGGGTTGCAGGGCGACGGCGGGGCTGCGGCCATCTTGCCCCTCCTGCACATGCGCACACTTGAACCTGCCGAATGGGGTGTATTTTATAAACAGGATGATTCTTTTTCACCCCCTCCCCCCCGACGGACGGGACTTTTGCTCCCTTCAGCGGCCTTAATTCTCAATTTTTAATTGATTATTGTGATTTTATTAATTTTTAAACCGCGCGGGACTCTCAGGAAGAGGGGCGGCACATGCGCAGTTCTGACTTGGGTTTCTAATCACGTTTTTATTCAAATCACATTTCAATTTGAATTAAATACCCTCCCTTTCTGCCTTTCTTTTTTTCCCCCTTCTTTATTATTTTTAAATGCGAAAGAACGGGTGGGGCGGTGACGTCTCGGCAACATGGCGGAGGGGGGCGTTGCATGTGGTGACGTCACGGCAGTATGGCGGAGGGGGGCGTTGCCTGTGGTGACATCACGGCAATATGGCGGGGGGGCGTTGCCTGTGGTGATGTCATGGCAGCATGGCGGAGGGGGGCGTTGCCTGTGGTGATATCACGGCAATATGGCGGAGGGGGCGTTCCCCCGGGTCGTCACGGCAATATGGCGGAGGGGGCGTTCCCCCCCGGTCATCACGGCAATATGGCGGAGGGGGCGTTCCCCCCGGTGATCACGGCAATATGGCGGAGGGGGCGTTCCTCCCGGTCATCACGGCAATATGGCGGAGGGGGCGTTCCCCCCGGTCATCACGGCAATATGGCGGAGGGGGCGTTCCCCCGGTACCCCGGTAATCACTGCAATATGGCGGAGGGGGCGTTCTCCCGGTAATCACTGCAATATGGCGGAGGAGGCGTTCCCCCATGGTAATCACGGCAATATGGCGGAGGGGGCGTTCCCCCATGGTAATCACGGCAATATGGCGGAGGGGGCGTTCCCCCGGTAATCACTGCAATATGGCGGAGGGGGCGTTCCCCCATGGTCATCACGGCAATATGGCGGAGGGGGCGTTGCCTGCGGTGACGTCCGGGTCACATGGCGGAGGGGCGGGTGTTGTTTGGTGACGTCAGGGCAATATGGCGGAGGGGGCGTGGCATGGCCTCCCTCTCTCGGGCGGGTCCACCTTGGATCTTCCTGTCCAGGGAGCTGAGCTGCCCGGGGTGCTCTCAGCCTCTGTCCCCCATCAAACAGTCCCAGGACAGGTACAGCACGGGGTTAGATACAGAGTAAAGCTCCCCTCTACACTGTCCCCCATCAAACACTCCCAGGACAGGTACAGCACGGGGTTAGATACAGAGTAAAGCTCCCTCTACACTGTCCCCATCAAACACTCCCAGGACAGGTACAGCACGGGGTTAGATACAGAGTAAAGCTCCCTCTACACTGTCCCCACATCAAACACTCCCAGGACAGGTACAGCACGGGGTTAGATACAGAGTAAAGCTCCCT
The DNA here is from genome assembly GCF_965287045.1 of Carcharhinus amblyrhynchos. Taxonomy (NCBI): domain Eukaryota; kingdom Metazoa; phylum Chordata; class Chondrichthyes; order Carcharhiniformes; family Carcharhinidae; genus Carcharhinus; species Carcharhinus amblyrhynchos. The sequence goes on from NW_027650428.1 coordinate 85,983, forward strand.
CTACACTGTCCCCCCATCAAACACTCCCAGGACAGGTACAGCACGGGGTTAGATACAGAGTAAAGCTCCCTCTACACTGTCCCCCCCATCAAACCAC
>NW_027650429.1:0-85777 GCF_965287045.1 Carcharhinus amblyrhynchos
GGGTGGCAAGGCTGGCAATGTGGGGGTGGCAAGGCTGGCAATGTGGGGGAGTCGCCAGTGATCCAGCTGGCTCACGATCGGGGAGACCAGCAGACAGGAGTTCCTGCGCACCTGCTGTTCTCGGCACTGACAGATTGGTGCATGCGCAATGGCCTGCTCAGATCTATGATGCTGGTACCTCCAGCAGGAATAGCCCCCCCTCCCCACCACCCTACCCCCCCTCCCCCACCACCCCCCACCCCTCTCCCCCCTACCCCTCTCCCCCCTACCCCCCTCCCCCCACGACCCCCACCCCTCTCCCCCACCACCCCACCACCCCACCCTACCCACCTCCCCCACCCCCCTCCCCCACCCAACCTCCCACCCTCACCCCACTCCCCCCTCCCCCACCCACCCACCCCCCCACTCCCCCTCCCCCCACCCAACCCACCCTCACCCTCCCCCACCCCCCACCCCCCCTCCCCCACCCACCACCCCATCCCTCCCCCACCCCCCCACCCACCACCCTCCCCCACCCCCACCCACCACCCTCCCCACCCACCCCCCTCCCCCACCCCCCACCCACCCCCCTCCCCCACCCACCACCCTCCCCCACCCACCCCCACCCCCCACCCACCCCCCTCCCCCACCCACCACCCTCCCCACCCCCCACCCACCCACCACCCCCACCCCCCTCCCCCACCCCTCACCCTCCCCTAACCCCCTCCCCGACCCCCCACCCTCCCCTAACCCCCTCCCCAACCCCCCACCCTCCCCTACCCCCCCACCCCCCCCCCGACCCCCCCACCCCCACCCTCCCCCGCCCCCCTCCCCGACCCCCCACCCCCCTCCTCCACCCCCCACCCCCCCTCCCCAACCCCCCCACCACCCTCCCCCACCCCCCTCCCTCCCCCACCACCCTCCCCCACCCCCCTCCCTCCCCCACCCCCAATCCCCAAGCCCCCTCCCCCCACCCTCCTCCCCAACCCCCCACCCTCCCCCACCCCCAATCCCCAAGCCTCCTCCCAATCCCCAACCCCCCTCCCCCCACCCTCCTCCCCAATCCCCCACCCTCCCCCCCAATCCCCAACCCCCCACCCCCCTCCCCAACCCCCCCCCCTCCCACCCCCCACCCCCACCCCCCTCCCCAACCCCCCACCCTCTCCCACCCCCACCCCCCTCCCCAACCCCCCACCCTCTCCCACCCCCACCCCAACCCCCCACCCTCTCCCACCCCCACCCCCCCTCCCTCTCCCCACCCCCCACCCCCTCCCCCACCCCCCACCCTCTCCCACCGCCCACCCCCCTCCCCAACCCCCCACCCTCTCCCACCCCCCACCCCCACCCCCCTCCCCAACCCCCCACCCTCTCCCACCCCCACCCCCCTCCCTCTCCCACCCCCCACCCCCACCCCCCACCCTCTCCCACCGCCCACACCCCTCCCCAACCCCCCACCCTCTCCCACCCCCCACACCCCTCCCCAACCCCCCACCCTCTCCCACCCCCCACACCCCTCCCCAACCCCCCACCCTCTCCCACCCCCCAACCCCCTCCCCAACCCCCCCACCCTCTCCCACCCCAACCCCCCACCCTCCTCCCCAACCCCCCACCCTCCTCCCCAACCCCCCCCAACCCCCCACCCTCCTCCCCAACCCCCCACCCTCCTCCCCAACCCCCCACCCTCCTCCCCAACCCCCCCTCAACCCCCCACCCTCCTCCCCAACCCCTCCCCAACCCCCCACCCTCCTCCCCAACCCCCCTCAACCCCCACCCTCCTCCCCAACCCCTCCCCAACCCCCCACCCTCCTCCCCAACCCCCCACCCTCCTCCCCAACCCCCCACCCTCCTCCCCAACCCCCCACCCTCCTCCCCAACCCCCCCACCCCCTCCCCCCACCCCCTCCTCCTCCCCAACCCCCCCACCCCCCTCCCCCTCCCCCCACCCCCTCCTCCTCCCCAACCCCCCCACCCCCCTCCCCAACCCCCCCACCCCCTCCCCCCACCCTCCTCCCCAACCCCCCCACCCCCTCCCCCCACCCTCCTCCCCAACCCCCCCACCTTCTCCCCCTCCCCCCTCCCCCCACCCCCCCTCCCCAACCCTCCACCCTCCCCAACCCCCCTCCCACTGAAACAAACCCAGTGTGATTTACTTCAGTTTTCAATTTGGCTCTTAGAATTTTCTGCGAAGTATCGCCCCCTCAAATGTCCAACATATGAAGTAAAAGATTTGGCACGTAACTTACTTTACGATGCTGTCTTTCTCTTTACACTGCTTCTCCAATTTATAAATTCTCTTCTTTAATCCATTAACAATCTGGGGGAGGGGAAGAAAAGGCAGAACTATTGATTAAGAACTTTGTGGAGTTTTAAAGGTACAGACTCTGCAAGTTCTGTCTCATGCAGGGAAATGGGTCCTTCAGAAAAGACATTAAACCTGCATGCTGATGTGAAGATGGATGCTAAAGTTCAAATGGGGTTGCAATGCTGCTAGGCCAAGATTAAAAGTACCAAATGCTCATCTTTATCCGAATCCATTCTGCAATTTCAGGTGGGATATTCTCATGCAGGCAGAAGGGATTCTCAGATCATTGGCTTCCACAGTATGACCTGAGTAGCTGAATGCCAAATTTGCCTGTTCAGGATTGAATGGGGTAGACTCAAGGTCTAGGTTCACATATAATAAATGGGCAACCTACCAGGCAACTAAAGGTGAACCTCGTCAAATGTGGGTGCATTCAGAAGAGTGCAGAGAACTGGAAGACAATTTAAAAGAGATAGCAAATATAAGGAAGGGAATCTCATCACCTACAGCTTGATCTATATCCTGTGAAAAGATCTCTCTTGACATGTGCATTCTGTTCAACTGTTGTTATTTTCTAGCACTCTTACAACCACAATGTTTCAAGCCTTTCTACACAATGTAAGAGATAGACATTGAGATCTGTTGCAGCTAAGAGTAAAACATCAAATGTTCTACAAATAAATCGTGGTGAAACAATGCTTTATATCAAAAAAAAATTCAATCTACTATCTGGAAACTCCTACCTGATTTAATAAAAAGGCAAAAGTCACATTCTGTTACTTGAGATTACAGCGAAAAATGGCTGCATATTTGCATCAATGTACCTACTGAAGACCAAACCAACTGAAATGGTGACAACCTGTCTGCAAAAAATGCACCAGAAGCAATTGCTGTTAAAGTGATGGGGGCCACTTTACCATCCAGGAAGCATTCAGCCAATTGCCTGCACACTCAACTGGTTAGATGCAAACCATTAGACACGGTGACTTGAAAAATGGGACCCTTACTGAAAGGGGAATTCCCAGCCATGATCTAACGATGGTGACTGGAATAAACCAGCTACAACCATATTTGGGTCACTGGGCTACTGGAGAGAAAAAGACATGTGACAAGACAATCCTTTATGTGTTTTAAGTACCTTTTTTTCTCTGCACAATAACACAAGCAACTGAGACATTGAAGGAACAAGACCCTGGATGGGTTCCTTTCTTCCCTTTCTATCCAACTAGTAAGCTTTGAACACTTTTTGGTCATTTTGACTATCCAGCTGCTGCTGGCAGATATTTCAAAAATAACTCAATGCAGCATTGCAGTCTCCAGAAAAACCAATAAACCATTCATTTAAAGTTTTCAACTGCTTTAATTCCAAAAGCAGCAGGAGTTCCATATTCAGCCTGAGGTCAGCCATATATCTCCTTTAATTTTCTGTACTCCAATTGCTTAATCTATCCTCCCCATTCTGTAATCTATATGTATGTATGAACTTCAAGAGCATGTGTGAGGGAGAATGAGAGAGAGAAAACTGTAGCATTTTTATTATTTTACTTAAAGCGTGTTAAAAACTATTTTTTTTAAAACAAGCAAATCTGTCTGATAGTGTCTTCTGTGGTCACATAACTTAAACAGTTTAACACTCACAGCATTGGTAAATATATCTGTTTCAAAAACAAACCTGTTCTGATTACATGAGCAGAGGGAAAAGAGGGGAGCCATTCAACCCTTTCTCATCTGATTGTAACAACTTTACCATCTGACTTTGGATATATAATCAGTCATTCCTTCATCGTCATTGAATCAAAATCCTGACATTCCATATCTAACAGAATTTTGGGAGCACCTTCACCACGCATACTGCAGCGGTTCAAGATGTTGGCTCATAAGAACATAAGAAATAGGAGCAGGAGTAGGCCATCTAGCCCTTCGAGCCTGCCCCGCCATTCAATAAGATCATGGCTGATCTGTCGTGGCTCAGTTCCACCTTCCCGCCCTCTCCCCATAACCCTTAATCCCCTCTCTTATCAAGAACCCATCAACCCGCTTCTTAAAAATATTTAGCGAGGCAGCCTCCACCACTTCAACGGGCAGAGAATTCCAGAGATTCACCACCCTTTGAGTGAAGAAGTTCCTCCTCAACTCCGTTCCAAACCGCCTCCCCTTTATCTTGAGGCTGTGCCCCCTAGTCCTACTGTCTTTTTTGAGCGGGAAGAGTCTCTCCACCTCTATCCTATCCATCCCATTCATCATCTTATACGTCTCAATGAGATCTCCCCTCATTCTTCTAAACTCTAACGAGTACAAGCCTAGTTTATTCAGCCTCTCCTCATAGCTCAATCCCCTCAACTCCGGTATCAGCCTAGTAAACCTCCTCTGCACTCCCTCCAGGGCCAAAATATCCTTGCACAGGTGCGGCGCCCAAAACTGCACACAGTACTCCAGCTGCGGCCTCACCAATGCCCTGTACAGCTGCAGCAAGACCTCCCTACTTTTATATTCAATCCCCCTCGCTATGAAGGCCAGCATCCCATTCGCCTTCCTGACCACCTGCTGCACCTGCAAGCTGGGTTTTTGCGACTCATGCACAAGGACCCCGAGGTCCCTCTGCACCGTCGCCTGCTGCAGTTTTTCGCCACGTAAGTAATAGTCCTTCCTACCATTCTTCCTACCAAAGTGGACCACCTCACACTTGCCAACATTAAATTCCATTTGCCATTTCCTGGCCCATTCGCCCAGCCTATCTAGATCCTTCTGCAGACTCTCCACACCCTCCGCACAATTTGCCTTCAGAGCAACAAGTGATGAGCAACAAATGCCAATTTTGCCATTGGTGTCTATATTCCAAGAGCAAATTAAAAATGTTTTTTTTTTAAATGACATAAATGGTGAGAGGATATTCTAATTTGTGTCTGGAAAGGAGACTTACAACTGAATGTTAGACATTTAAATATAATTCTTGATGTAGCACATGGGTTTCAAAAGAAGGGAATAGTGCAGGCTTCATGGAAGGTCTTACCCCGCTACTATCGTTCTTCTTATCGATCAAACTCCTGGCATATTCTAAACTCTGTAAGATAAGAAAATGCACAGATATTTTATAGCACTAAACAAATGGCAGTGTCATTGACTATTTTTTTTAAAATAATGGAATTGTTTTCATCAATATCAAACCCATAAATCATGAAGTAATAAGGAGAACCCTTGAGGCAGAAATGCAGGTTGTAAGATCCGAGGGAAAAAAAAACACATTGACCAACATTTCAAGAGGAATAGACTTGGAAAGCAAAGAGGTTATATTAAACTTGTACAAAAGTTTGGTTAAACATCACTTGACATAGTGTGCATAGTTCTGGTCTTGTTTTACAAAACTAATTCAGAGGACTGGAGAAGGTGCAGAGAGAGAGAGACCTGAACTTAATATTTCCAATTATCAGGAAAGACTGAATTTGAAAATAGCCGAGTCACTTATCTATTTTCCTTAAATGTCATACTTGAATTTCTCTCAGTGTGTGGCTGTTACACTCTGGAGCAGAGCTAAAAGGAGTCACGAAAAAACATTGGTCAGCAGAATTAAGAAAAATCCCAAGGCTATTTATACATATATAAAGAGCAAGAGAGTAACCAAGGTCCACTCAAGGACAAGGAAGGGAATCTATGTGTGGAGCCAGAGGAAATGGGCAAGGTATTAAATGAGTACTTTGTGTCAATACTCAACAAAGAGAAGAATTTGGTGGATGGTGAGTCTGGGAAAGGATGTATGAATAGTTTGAGTCATGCTGAGATCAAAAAAGGAGGTATTGGGGTTCTTGAGAAACATTAAGGTAGATAAGTCCCTAGCGCCTGATAGAGGAATACTGAGAGAGGCAAGACAGGAAATTGCTGGGGCCTTGAGAGAAATGTTTGAATCCTCACTGGCTACAGGCAAGGTCCCAGAGGACTGGAGAATAGCCAATGTTGTTCCTTTGTTTAAGAAGCGTAACAAGAATAATCCAGGTAATTATAGGCCAGTGAGCCTTACATAAGTGATAGGGAAATTATTGGAGAGGATTCTTCGAGACAGGATTTATTCCCATTTGGAAATAGGTGGACGTATTAGTGAGAAGCAACATGGTTTTGTCTCATTAACTTGATCAAGGTTTTTGAAGAAGTGATGAAGATGATTGATGAGGGTAGGGCAATGGATATTGTCTACGTGGACCTCAATAAGGCCTTTGACAAGGTCCCTCATGGCAGACTGGTGCAGAAGGTAAAGTTGCATGGAATCAGAGGTAAACTGGCAAGATGGATACAAAACTGGCTTGGTCAAAGAAGTCATGATGTGGAGATGCTGGTGTTGGACTAGGGTAAACACAGTAAGAAGTCTCACAACACCAGGTTAAAGTCCAACAGGTTTATTTTGTAGCAAATGCTACTACTTTCAGGGCTCTCTGCCCCATCGTCAGGTGAGTGGGGAGTTCACGAAAGCTAGTGGCGTTTGCTACCAAATAAACCTGTTGGACTTTAACCTGGTGTTACGAGACTTCTTACTTGGTCAAAGAACACAGAGGGTAGCAGTGGAAGGGTGCGTTTCCAAATGGAGGGCTGTGACAAGTGGCGTTCCTCAGGGATCAGTGCTGGGACCTTTGTTGTTCGTAATACGTGTATATAAATGATTTGGAGGAAAATGTAATTGGATTGATTAGTAAGTTTGCAGACGACACAAAGGTTTGTGGATTTGTGGATAGCAATAAGGACCATCAGATATAGCAGGATATAAATCGGTTGGAGTCTTGGGCAGAGAAGTGGCAGATGGAGTTTAATCCAGACAAATGCGAGGTAATGCATTTTGGAAGATCTAATACAGAGGGGAAATATACAGTAAATGGCAGAATGCTTAAGAATATTGATAAGCAAAAGGATCTGGGTATACAGGTACACAGGTCACTGAAAGTGGCAGTGCAGGTGGAGAAGGCAGTCAAGATGGCATACTGCAGTTTGCCTTCATCAGCCAGGGCATTGAGTTTAAAAACTGGCAAGTCACGTTGCAGCTTTATAGAACCTTAGTTAGGCCACACTTGGAATATAGTGTTCAATTCTACCAGAAGGATGTGGAGACTTTGGAGAGGGTACAGAAAAGATTTACCAGGATGTTGCCTGGTATGGAGGGTATCAGCTATGAAGACAGGTTGGAGAAACTTGATTTGTTCTCACTGGAATGACGGAGGTTGAGGGGCAACCTGATAGAAGTCCACAAGATAAAGAGAGGGCTGGACAGAGTGAATAGCCAGAAGCTTTTTCCCAGGATGAAAGAGTCAGTTACTAGGGGGTAGAGGTTTAGGGCGCAAAGGGCAAGATTTAAAGGAGACATATGAGGCATATCTTTTACACAGAGAGTGGTGAGTGTCTGGAACTCATTGCTGGGGGAGGTAGTGAAAGTGAATACAATAGTGACTTTTAAGGGGTGTTTTGACAAATACATGAACAGGATGGGAATAGAGGGATATTGTCCCCAGGAGGCTAGGGGGTTTTAGTTAAGTCAGGCAGCATGGTTGGTGCAGGCTTGGAGGGCCAAAAGGCCTGTTCCACTGCTGTAATTTTCTTTGTTCTTTGTTCTTGTTGCTGCTGACTGACCCCAGGTTCTCTTTTCAAGTATGGTATGATCTCTGCTACACTTAAGGGCATCTTCACAATAAGCAATTGACTATACCATATGTTTACTAAAAGCAGTTTAATGGGGGCACAGGGAGGAAAAACAAAAAGGAGGATCTGGTATAGTATAGAGGGAGTGCAAGTTCAAATGACAAAGATATACTAAAACCACAGGAAAAGACATTGGTAACGTTTGTAGCAAAGACAGAAAGCATTTATCCTGAGTGAATGTGATTGCTAGAATAACAAATAGTTCTGCCCAAATGCAAAAATATCATAGAAATCATAGAACCCTACAGTGCAGAAAGAGGCCCTTTGGCCCATCGAGTCTGCACCGAACACAATCCCACCCAGGCCCTACCCCCATATCCTTACCTATTATACCCACTAATCCCTGTAACTCATGCATCCCTAGACACTAAGGGGCAATTTCTTAGCATGGCCAATCAACCTGACCTGCACATCTTTGGACTGTGGGAGGAAACCGGAGTACCTGGAGGAAACCCACGCAGACACAAGGAGAATGTGCAAACTCCACACAGACAGTGACCCGAGCCGGGAATCGAACCCTGGACCCTAGAGCTGTGACGCAGCAGCGCTAATCACTGTGCTACCATGCCGCCCAATAAACAAGATTCAGACAAGCACATGGCAAAAAAAAGAATCAAAATAGAAAACAGAGTTCATGTTCTGAAATTGTTGAATTCAATGTTGAGTCCAGAGGTTTTTCAAATGTCTAATCAGAAGATGAGATGCTAATTCTTGAGTTTATGTTGAGCTTCCATGGAACAGTGCAGCAGGCTGAGACCAATGTGAACAGAAAGATGGTGATTGAAAAATACGTTGTTGAACCAGGGAGTTGGCTATTTTAGACTAAATATCATGTAATGAGATAGGGTTAATTAATGGTCTTGTAGTAAAGGATCATTTAGGGGAGAGTGACCATTGCATGCTTGAATTTAAAATGCAGTTTGAGGGCAATAAATTTGCCTCCCACATTAGCGTTCTGGTGTTAAACCAAGGTAATTACATCGGCATGAAGATAGACTTGAACCTAGATGACTGGGCAGAAAGACTAAAAGGTAGAACAGTCGATTAACACAAGCGAATATTCAAAGAGACATTCAATTCCTCCCAACTAAAATATACTCCAGAGAGGAAGAAAGATTGTATGAGGGTGGAAATGCATCCATGGATAAGCAAGGAGGTTAAAGATAACATATAGCCAAGAAATAAGACATACCATATTGTAAAGATTAATGGCAGACGGGAGGATTGGGAAACTTTTAAAGACCAATAGAGGGTTACTAAAACTGCATGGAATTTAACTTGTATGTGTGAGGTTATCTATTTTGGTTGGAGGAATAAAAAGGCAATATATTATCTAAGTAGGGAGAAACTTCAAAATACTTTGGTGCAGAAGGATTTGGGTATCCTCATGCATGAAAGTTAGTATGCAGGTGCAGCAGGTAATAAAGAAGACAAATGGAATTTTGGCATTCATTGCTCATGGTAGAATGTGTAAAAGTAGGAAAGTGCTATTACAACTGTGTAGGGCTTTGGTGAGACTGCATCTCGACTACTGCACATAATTTTGGTCCCTTTACTTGAGGAAGGATGTAAATACATTAGAGGCAGTTCAGAGAAGGTTCACTAAATTGATTCTGAGGTTGATGGACTTGTCTTATGGATGGAGATTGAGCAGGTTAGATCTACACTTGCTGTAGTTTAGAAGAATGAGAGGAAATTTAATTGAAGACTATGAGATGCTAAAGGGGATTGATAGAGTAGAGTGGATGCTTCACCTTCTTAGTCATTCTAGAACGAGAGGTCATAGATTTAGGCTAAGGGGTGGCAGATTTAAAACAGAAACGTGAAGGAATTACTTCATTTAAATGGTCGTGAATCTATGAAATTCTTTGCCCAGAGTACAGTGAATGCTGGAACATTAAATAAATTTAAGAAGGAGATAGCTAGGTTTTTTGTTATTAGAGGGATGAAAGATTAGGGGGAACAAGCAGAAAGGTGGGTATGAAGCCAAGACGAGACCAGCCATAATCATATTCAATGGCACAGCAGGCTTGAGGAACTGTTCCTGGTCCTAGTTCTTCATTCCTGTGAAATGGCAAGCAACCTGAAGCTCAGGTTTGTGGACTGAGTGGAGGTCTTCCACAAAGCATTCACCCAATTTGCATTTGATCTCCCAATGTAGAGATGATCATATTGTCCACAGTGAACACAGTAGACTAGATCAAAAGAAGTATAAGTAAATTACTATTTCACCAGGAAAGAATGGGAGCGATTTTCCCAAAAGTGCTGAATTGGGAGAAAACTTCTAGATCGCGACAGTTCTGACAGTTCAGCTTCTCACCTGAATCTCCTCACTCTGTGCACGGAAGAGGTCCCAGTCATGAATCTTATTAAAACCGGGGTTGGGGGGGTGTGGGGCCTATTCATAAGAACATAAGAACTAGGAGCAGGAATAGGCCATCTGGCCTCCCGAGCCTACTCCGTCATTCAATAAGATCATGGCTGATCTTTTTGCAGACTCAGCTCCACGTACCCGCCCGCTCACCATAACCCTTAATTCCTCACCTGTTCAAAAATTTATCTATCCTTGCCTTAAAAATATTTAATGAGGTAGCCTCAACTGCTTCACTGGTCAGGGAATTCCACAGATTCCCAACCCTTTGTGTGAAGAACTTCCTCCTCAACTCAGTCCTAAATCTGCTTCCCCTCATTTTGAGGCTATGCCCCCTAGTTCTTGTTTCACCCACCAGTAGAAACAACTTCCCTGCTTCTATCTTATCTACTCCCTTCATAATCTTATATGTTTCTATAAGATCTCCCCTCATTCTTTTGAATGCCAATGAGTATAGCCCCAGTCTACTCAGTCTCTCCTCACAAGCGAACCCTCTCAACTCTGGAATCAACATAGTGAATCTCCTCTGCACCCCCTCCAGTGCCAGTACATCCTTTCTCAAGTAAGGAGACCAAAACTGTACACAGTACTCCAGATGTGGCCTTATCAGCACCTTATACAGCTGCAACATAACCTTGCTGTTTTTAAACTCCATCCCTCTAACAATGAAGGACAAAATTCCATTTGCCTTCTTAATTAACTGCTGCACCTGCAAACCAACTCCTTGAGATTGCTGCACAAAGACACCCGTCCCTGGAGTTCTGCATGTGCGCAGTGATCCCAAACAGTCAAATTCCCGTTTGCTGGCCAGCCTGATCAATGGACAGCCCAGGACCTTCATTCTGCTGCTCTTCCACCCCACTCCTCGGCGCGATCGCAGCCCCCACAACAATTCCCAGGCCAACCCTGACACCCCCTTGTCCTGGAGCGCCCTGATGCTCAGGCCCCATCCCCCAGCAGTGGTGATCCCCCCACCCCCACCACCTCACCCTGGCAGAACCACCACCCTAGGTCAGACCCTCCAGGCAGCAACCCTCCTCCAGCTCATCCCAATCCCTGCCCTCTCTCCATCACGGACTGATCCGTTCCTAATGCAGAGCGGCAGTAGGACCACCCCACCCTCACCATTTGCACCCAGGCCCTGCCCACAGTAGGCCCCACATAAGAACATAAGTAGTAGGAGCAGGAGTAGGCCATCTAGCCCTTCGAGCCTGCCCCGCCATTCAATAAGATCATGGCTGATCTGAAGTGGATCAGTTCCACTTTCCTGCTTTATCCCCATAACCCTTAATTCCCTTGTCTACCAAAAACCTATCTACCCATGACTTAAATATATTTAGCAAGGTAGCCTCCACCACTTCAACAGGCAGAGATTCACCTCCTCAACTCTGTTCTAAACTGCCCCCCCCTTATCTTGAGGCTGTGCCCTCTAGTCCTGCTATCCTTTCTGAGCGGGAAGAATCTCTCTACCTCTACCCTATCCATCCCCTTCATTATCTTATACATCTCTGTAAGATCCCCCCTCATCCTTCTAAACTCCAACGAGTACAGACCCAGTCTATTTAGTCTCTCTTCATAGTCCAACCCCCTCATCTCCGGTATCAGCCTAGTGAACCTCCTCTGCACTCCCTCCAAGGCCAAAATATCCTTGCGCAAGTGCGGCGACCAAAACTGCATACAGTACTCCAGCTGCGGCCTCACCAATGCCCTGTACAGTTGCAGCAAGACCTCCCTGCTTTTATATTCTATCCCCCTTGCTATAAAGGCCAGCATCCCATTCGCCTTCTTGATCACCTGCTGCACCTGCAGACTGGGTTTTTGCGACTCATGCACAAGGACCCCCAGGTCCCTCTGCACCATAGCATGCTGCAGCTTTTCGCCCTTTAGATAGTAATCCCTCCTACTATTGTTCCTGCCAAAGTGGATAACCTCACACTTGCTAACATTGTACTCCATCTGCCAGGTCCTCGCCCACTCGCTCAGCCTATCCAGATCCCTCCGTGGACTTTCCACACCCTACGCACAATTTGCTTTTCCACTCATCTTTGTGTCATCAGCAAATTTCGACACCCTACACTCAGCCCCCTCCTCCAGATCATTTAAATAATTGGTAAATAGCTGAGGCCCCAGCACCGATCCCTGTGGCACTCCACTAGTCACCAACCGCCAATCAAAATAGCACCCATTGATACCAACTCTCTGCCTCCTATTAGACAGCCAATCCTCTAACCACGCTAACACCTTACCCCCAACTCCATGCCCCCTAACCTTCTGAAGCAACCTTTTGTGCGGCACCTTATCAAACGCCTTCTGAAAATCGAGAAACACCACATCCACCGGTTCCCCTCTGTCTACTGCACTAGTCACATCCTCATAGAGTTCCAATAAATTTGTCAAACACGACTTCCCCTTAACGAATGCGTGCTGCGTCTGCTCTATCAAACAATTCTTCTCTAGGTGCCTCGCTATTTCTTCTTCGATGACGGATTCCAGCATTTTTCCAACAACAGACGTTAAACTAACTGGCCTATAATTCCCTGCCTTTTGCCTGCTACCTTTTTTAAACAGCGGTGTAACATTAGCCGTTTTCCAATCTTCCGGCACTTCCCCGAATCCAGCGAAGTTTGGTAAATAATCACTAAGGCGTCTACTATCACCTCTGCCATTTCCTTCAGAACCCTGGGATGCATTCCATCCGGTCCTGGGGACTTGTCCACCATCAGTCCCGCTAGTCGATCAAGCACTACCTCTTTAGTGGCAGTAATCGCATTCAGCACTCCCTCGGCACTGCCGATCCCAATGGGTAGTGCCAAGGTGCTGCCTGGGCATGGGTGCTTTGCCCCTTGGGCACTTCTGGGAGGCACAGGCTGGCATTGCCAGGGTGCCCTTGCCCAGGGGGCACCACTCCCCGCCACCTGACCCCCTGGGGAGGGTCCTCACTTGCCCTCCCTTTCATTCCAGCAGGGTCTTACGCGAGCTCCCCAAACATGGGGAGCTAGTCTGAACCCCGCCAGAATAAAGTACTCCTAGTGGGGTGGCAGATTCGATCGGGACCTGAAAGGAGCCGATAATTAGCAAAGCTACATATTTAAAATAGATTTTAAAAATAGTTAAATTACTTACCTACCTTCCCGCCAGTTTCCAGTGTGGTCTGGCCAGCGAATGCTCGCTGGCTCTGGGAGATGCGCGTGTGTTCCCCAGGCATGCACAAATCCCTGTTCAAGGCCGCAGACTTGCATCTCCCATACGGACCTGCCAGAAAAGTGGCTAGTGCAAATGGGAGAATTGCGGCCAGTGTTTGAGATCTTGGATGGTAAGAGGAGAGGAGGTAAAAGGACAGATGTTAAACCTTCTGTGATTGCATAGGAGGTATCTTGGGAATGGGACATGGTGTTGCGAGTGATTGTGGAACGGACTAGGGTGTTCAAGAGGGAATAGTCCCTTCAAAATGCTGACAGAGAGGAAGGGAAGGTGAGTTTGGTCATTGCAATGGCAGAGGATGATCTTTTGAATACAATGACTGATGGGATGGAAAGGGGGAACTTTCACAGTTCTGGGAGCAGGGAGAAGGGGTGAGGGGAGAATTGCCAAAAATGAGTTGGGCAGAGATGAGTTGGGCCTTGTCACCCAGATTGGGGGCTGAGTCCTTTGTTGAGGTAAAAGGAAGATGTATAAAAAGTACCATTGCATAAAGTGGCATCGTCAGAAAAAATGCAATCAAGACAGTGAAACCGGGAAAATGAATAGAATCCTTACAGGCGCAAGGTGAGAGAAAGTGTAGTCTGGGTATCTGTGGGATTCACACAATAAATCTTAGCAGACAGTTTATCCCCAAAGTAGAGACAGAGAAGAAGAGGGAGGGAAAGGATGTGTCCCAGGTGGACCATGTGAAGTGACATATGGGTGGAAAACGGAAGCATATTTGAGTTCCAGACAAGAGAGCGGGAAAAAGGCACAGATACAGTCTTTAATGTATGTAAAAAAAGTTGGGGAGGGAGCTATGTGGGTATCCATCACAACATTTTTTATTTGGAGGAAGTGAGTCAAGTAATAGGGAAAATTATTTAATGAATGAACATTAGCCAGGCAGAGAGGGTGGAGATGGATGAGGACTGATTAGTTCTCTGTTCAAGGAATAGGCGGAGAGTCTTCAGATCTTTCTATTGGGGGATGGAGGTGTAGAGAGATTGCCCACAGTTGAGAAATAGTTTGCGCCAGTATGACATAGGACATTAGAAGAATCTCAGATGTAGGTGGGAAGAGACTGGACAAGCAGATTGTTCAGTATTGGGGAGTTGAGGTACGAAACTGTGGAGGAAGGTCTTAGAAGGTGAGGTCAGTGATCCTGTGCAGATTGGGCTAACTAAAATGGAACAGGAGAAGGATTGCGATTCAGGTGGACCAGATGTCCTTTTCCTATGCTCTACAGTTTATATAATTCTATGTAACCTGATTAGACAACTGCTTGTTGAGGGTGTTTCATTTACCTTGGAAGGGTCTAAGAGCTGCTCAATCTGTTTCTCTTTTTTGCTGTTCTCCTCCTCTGATCGTCTCAGCTTTGTTTTCAAAATATCATACTCAGCCTTCTGGGTTTGAATGATCTGTGTGAACAGCAAGTGAGTTTGGAGTTGAATAAAACACATTACAGGAAAGCTTAATTTTTAATCATTATTTACAATTAGTTTGTTGTTCACTTATGGGTATTAGTCAAATAATCAAAATATGCCAACCCAATATATATATTATTCTGACTTCTGGGACCCTATTTCATCACATGACTTGGTATTACTATCACATTCAAAACTGACAAGGGAGAAAAACATTTGGCTCTTAAGCCAATGATGCAAGATGTCAAGATTGAACATTTACTGGTGTGGAACCATCCATCTCCCTCACAACTGAAATTATCAGCTCTATTCTTTCAATTCAAAGCTCTATTGTGCAAAGAAAAAAGTGTTAAAATGTTCAGCCTTGTGCATTAAATTAGTGCAGTTTAAGTTGTGATGTTCAAAAGATGTCCACTTTATTTCATAGTATGTAATCATCTTCAATTCTGTATGTTTAGAATTAAGTTCTGTAATTAGCTTTTGTAACTCAACAGTTCTTTTAAATTTTAATATCTGTTAATTGAACATGGTGCATTATATTTAGAACAATGATTACTTTCAAACATTGATTTAGATAGACTTTGTGTAATTTCTGAAAGTTTGTAAATTTAATTGACTTATATCAAGCACTGACTGCTACAACAAAATCACACCATGGCAAAACAGTTGTCTCAGCAAAAACACATTGATAAGCACCCGTTTTAATGGAGTTCTATGTGGCTTACCAATAGCTACAGATCAATTTGACATGTGAACTGATGAATCCTTATTCTAATAGTTGCATGTTGTCTTATCTCAAATAAAAGCGGACATCAAAACCATTCTCACTTGTATTCCACATATACACCGTATAATTCACTTAGTAAACTTCTTTATTGGTTTTAAGATTATTAACAACTTTACCACTCTATTCTTTATTTTAAAAATAAAGTAACCTGTTCCAAGTAACTGGAGAAAGGCACATCATCAACCTTCCAATGATCTGTATAAAACGTGATCACTGCCAATTAAATGAGGTTGAGTCAATAAGCTCAGGGTATCAACTATGAAGGCATGGCAACATATTACCCTCATCCTGAACAATTGGGCAAGGAAGATGCCATAAAACACTCTTTTATTTTAGCAAGAAGTCATTGAGGCAACAGAAGCTAACTTTGAGAGGGTTGTAACGACATCTCAGAGGGCCAGTCAGGGCTCAATGGGAAATGACAACAATAGATGACCATCGCCCTTGAGAAACCAAGGGTTTAATGCGGAAAAGTGTGAGGTGATTCACTTTGGAAGGAGTAACAGGATTACAGAGTATTGGGCTAATGGAAAGACTCTTGGTAGTGTGGATGAGCAGAGAGATCTCGGTGTACATGTGCATAAATCCCTGAAAGCTGGCACCCAGGTTGATAGGCTTGTTACGAAGGCGTACGGTGTGTTAGCTTTTATTGGTAGAGGGATTGAGTTTTGGAGCCATGAGATCATGTTGCAGCTGTACAAAACTCTGGTGCGGCCGCACTTGGAGTATTGCGTACAGTTCTGGTTGCCGCATTATAAGAAAGGTGTGGAAGCATTGGAAAGGGTGCAGAGGAGATTTACCAGGATGTTGCCTGGTATGGTGGGAAGGTCTTATGAGGAAAGGCTGAGGGACTTGAGTTTGTTTTCATTAGAGAGAAAAAGGTTAAGAGGTGACTTAATTGAGACATACAAGGTGATCAGAGGATTAGATAGGGTGGACAGT
This sequence comes from Carcharhinus amblyrhynchos, assembly GCF_965287045.1. Classification (NCBI taxonomy): domain Eukaryota; kingdom Metazoa; phylum Chordata; class Chondrichthyes; order Carcharhiniformes; family Carcharhinidae; genus Carcharhinus; species Carcharhinus amblyrhynchos. The sequence goes on from NW_027650429.1 coordinate 16,661, forward strand.
GACAGCCTTTTTCCTCGGATGGTAATGGCTAACACGAGGGGACATAGCTTTAAATTGAGGGGTGATAAATATAGGATGGATGTCAGAGGTAGGTTCTTTACTCAGAGGGTAGTAAGGGTGTGGAATGCCCAGCCTGCAGCGGTAGTGGACTCACCAACTTTAAGGACATTCAAATGGTCATTGGATAGGCATATGGATAATATTGGAATAGTTTAGGTTAGAGGGTCATTAGATTGGTTCCAGTGGTCGGCGCAACATCAAGGGCCGAAGGGCCTGTACTGCGCTGTAATGTTCTATGTTCAATCAGAAACTGACTGTACACTACCTAGAACAATCATGGACTGATCGTACACCCCTTAAGCCAAATTGGAAACAGCCTCACCTCAGTTAAGCCAATCAGAATGCAAAAACATTTATCACACTAGTGGTGCAATTTGGAATGAGTTAATAAGCAGAAGCTTTCAGTAACCACGTTGCTGTCTACAGGGAAGCAGAAGTTACAGGAGAGAACAGAGACCGATTATCAACATACGCCCAAGGTTGGGCCGGATTTGGTACCATGCTAGGATATTGTTCCTTAGGCAGTATTGGCTCAGTGAGGGAAGTTGCTGTTCTTCGAATAATATCATGCAATCTTTCTACAGATATCAGTTGTGCCCAAGTTGGTAGCATATTTACCTTAGTCAGAAGGTTGTAGTTTCAAGCCCCTTTCCAGATATTTGATCATAAAAAACCACCCATATAAACCTCACATTGTAACTAAACTCTGCTGTCAGAAATGACAGTATTCCTCAGGTATCCTCCATTTTCCCAAGTGCTTCTTATCCGTGTAGGATAATAAGTATTGGTGGGGGTGGGGGAACACGGTAAGGGTAGGGGCTATGCAATAAAGTCTTATTTATTCCTCACTTCTGTGTTTTTAAAATTTACTTCTTTGAAACATAGGTGTCCCTGGCAAGGTTGGCATTTATTGCCCACCCCAAGGTGCACTGAGAAAGTGGTAGTGAGCTGCCTTCTTGAACTGCTGCAGTCTGTGTGGTGAAGGTGTTTCTACAGTAGTGTTATGTAGGGAGTTGCTCTTCTTTGTAGCAGTTTGATTCGACTGGGCTAAGAGTCAATCATTTACTCTTCGAATAGAATATAAACCAAGTCTGTCCTCCCAGGTAGATTGAAAAGATCCCATGGCACTATTACAAACATGAGCAGGGAAATTCACTCTCATGTCCAGGCCAATATTTATCCCTCAATCAACATCACTGGAACAGATTACTGTCTGTAGGGCTTGGTTCTGCATGAATTGGTTACCATCATTCCCTACATCAAAATAATGATGACATTTCGCAAGTATTTTATTCATCGTAAAGTGCTTTGGGATTTCTGGAGGTTGTGAAAGGTGCTGTATAAATGCAAATATTTCAGTAGTTTGACTTGCCGCAAACAGAAATGCTGTTTTTGTCTGTACAAATGGGCCGAAAGTTCTACTTGCGGTCCATAAAAATTGAAGGCACATGACTTTCAGCACTGCTAGAGACATAGGCTGGAATTTTACCACCCCATCCACCACGGCAAAAAGAACAGGTGAGAGGGAAGGTCCGTTGACCTCGGGCGGGATTTTACGGGTTTTGAGGCAAGCGAAGCCTTAAAATCCTGCCCATTATCTATGTTTGCCGGTGATTGCAGCAATGGCAATCATACTGTTTTCCTGCTGGAATAAACTGTGGCTCCTCCCTTTTTTACTTTTGTTGTAGTTTCAAATAGCAGTGCTGTAACATACAAATGCTCAATACTTCTCTTAAGAACATAAGAACATAAGAAATAGGAGCAGGAGTAGGCCATCTGGCCCTTCGAGCCTGCCCCGCCATTCAATAAGATCATGGCTGATCTGTCGTGGCTCAGTTCCACTTTCCCGCCCTCTCCCCATAACCCTTAATCCCCTCTCTTATCAAAAACCCATCAACCCGCTTCTTAAAAATATTTAGCGAGGCAGCCTCCACCACTTCAACGGGCAGAGAATTCCAGAGATTCACCACCCTTTGAGTGAAGAAGGAATCCCATCAACTATAAACTAGTGAAAAACCTCAGGTCCCCAGTAGGGCACCACTTACCTTTTTCAGTTCAATGATTTCATCATACATGTCCTCTTTCTCCTTGTAGTCGGGAGTACCAGGTACATAACCTACAGTGCAAGGGAGGGAAGAAGGAGAGTAAGGAGAGAGAGAAAAGCAAAATGAATGAGAACATATGAACAAAGAGAAAGAAAATATGAGAAGGAAGCAGGAATGAGAGGGGAAATGAGAGAGAGAGGAAAATAAGAAAGACGAGTTAGCACAATAAATGGTTACCACTCAACCAAGTCACAGGGTTTCTCAAACATCACAATGGGGAGAATTAGATCACCGAAAAGATTTCAGGGTAGGGCGGAAAAGGCCAAAGCCATGTAATAATTCATGAAAGGTTGGATGTGGTGACGTGGACATGGTTAGTTCTCTTTGGAGGGATGAACTAAGATGAGCTTCATGGCCTATTATTTGTAAACACATTGTAACCTTGTTACTCAGTTATTGAAGTTGGAAAGTAATGAGCAACAGGCTGAAAAATCCTTGCAAAACTTACACGTTATAGACCAGGTGGTCATATAGATGCTGGGATGACATGGATACAATAGGGGTCTTATGTTAGTAGCATGGCTACAGACATATGTTTTCCAGTTCTCCCCAGGTGCTGGCAGGCACACAGCATGTAAGAGCTACTCAGTAATGTTAATAAACCTCCATTGTTGTTAGTCCCCAATCGCCAGTTATTGCAAACCAGTATTTTCTACATGGTGTCAAGAGTTGGCAGAACGGCACAGGGACTTTGCCGCATCGACCCACTTGTGTTTCATGAAGATTTCACAAAGAAATGGTTCAAATTAAAGAAAGAATGGTGAATCTATTGCGGTGCCGGCTTATCAGACGAATCAAAGAAGATACAGGCATACATTCTCTTAAATCTAGTGGGCCCCAAGGCAATTGAGAAATTTGATCATTTTGTTTTTCAAACAGAAGAGATGAACACTGAGATATTGCTAAAAAGGTTTGAGCACACTTGCATGCCAGTAAAGAACATTATATTGGATAAACATATATTCAATACTACCAACCAAAAATTTAATGAATCTATTCAATCATATATTCTGACCCTAAAAATCCTAGCAAAAAATGCAGTTTGGCACCCTTACTAATGAATTTGTGAGAGATCACATCATGTGTGGGGCCCATAGTAATGTTGTCTTTAAACAGTTGCTTTGCAAGAAAGATTTAATGCTGGAATCTGCCGTCTACATCTTTGATTTCATTTATTATTGTCACATGTACTGGGATACAGTGAAAAGTATTGATCCTTATGTGCTATATAGGCAAAAACATTCATTAAGTACATAGGAGAAAGAAAAAGGATAGGGTGCAGAACATAGTGCTGCAGTTGCAGTAGGGTGAAGAGAAACATCGGCATAATATATGATAGGACTATTCAAAATTCTGATGACAGCAGGGAAGAAATGGTTCTTAAATCTGTTGATATGTGTTTTCAGATTTTTGTTTCTTGAATGAGCAGTTAGAAAGAAGTTGCAAAGAGGTAAATTAGGAAACAGATGTTTTCAGGGTACAGAACATAGCCAGTCCCAAGTGCGGCAACCATCACTCACAGAACTGTATGTTTGGTGTCTGGTAAAACCCTTTTGCAAAATACTGCAGATCCAAGCCACAGCAGCCCCTGCCTTTGCCCCCAGCCAGACTGCAGCTGGTCATTGCTCCAGGTTAAATGAACTGGAGCTCAAAGTAACCAAGGCACTGAGCCTCCAAAAACACTACTATGAGAGTATTGACAGTAGAAAACGAGGAAATTTTCAGCATGTTAAACATTGCTTGCAGCAATGCAAAACTAAAAGTAAAGATCGACACTTAAGCAAAGTGCAATGTCCTGCTCAGGCAGTTGCTGTGGGAAATTGATCCATATGCTGCACCAGACATTCAGGTGGACGTCATGGCAGACAAACTATTTGCACAGAAAGCATGGACATTCTCCATTGTTCACAGGGCATCCTCCAGTTTCATGTTTTTTTTATTCATTTGTGGGACATAGACGTTGCTGGCTGGCCAGCACTTATTGCCCATCCCTAGTTGCCCATTAGAAGGTAGCGGTGAACTGCCTTCTTGAATTGCTGCAGTCCATGTTCCGTGGGTTGATTCACAATACCGTGAGGGAGAGAATTCCAGGATTTTGACCCAGCGGCCGCGAAGGAATGGTGATATATTTCCAAGTCAGGCCCCAAAAACTATAGAATATAAGGACCTATTCAACTGCAATGTTATTGGGAAGCTAACTTTAGTATATCATATGAGAATAGATAACTCACAGTCTGTGCTCCGAGAAAAATATCCCTAGCAATGAAGCAGAAAGTGATCGATAGAACTGGACCAGATGACAAAGCAGGTTATCACAGCCTCCATAGACAAGGCCAGAATTAGTTCAGTGAAGAAGAACAACACGGTTAGGATCCACATTGACCCAGTTCACCTAAACAAGGCATTGCTACCGCTTCATGAAGATGGTTGAACAGGCTACAATAGACATGCGCAATGCTAAGGTTTTCAGCATCTTGGATTCAAAGTGCAGGTTCTGGCAAATCCCGCTGGATGAAGAATCTTCAAAATTCAGTACATTTGTGTATCCGGTAGACAGATACCTTTTCCTCCGCATGCCCTAAGGGATCTCCACTTTCAGTGAGGTTTTCCAATGGTGAATGGAGCAACTCTTTACAGGGCAACTCTGCAAAATCATTATTGATGACATCTTAGTCTGGCATTATACAATGCAAGAATATGATGCACATCTTTGTTAGTTCTCAATAGAATAAGGACCTTACAGTTAAAGCTCAAACCTGCTAATTTCAGTTTCAGGGTCAACCAGGTTCCCTACATGGGTCACTTATTCACAGCCAATGGTGTGAAGTCAGATCCAGACAACAGCTGTACAATATTTGTCCAATCCAAGGGACAAGCAGGCCTTGCAGCACTTTCTTGGTATGACAAATTATCTTTCCCAGTTTGTTCCCTGCTGCGGTGAGATCCCCAGATCTCTTCATCAACTCCTCCACCAAGATGTCCAATGGTGTTGGAAGGATCATCATATTGTTGTATTCAACAGCTCAAGCAGGCACTCTCAGTCCCTTTGGTGCTATAATAGTTTGACATTTAAGCACCAGTACTCCTAACTAGATGCCTCACAGCTCAGACTTGACACAGTCTGTAACCAGAATGGCAGACTAATAGCCTTGCATCAAAAGTCTCACTGACCCCAAGATTCATAACAACCAGACTGAAAAAGAAAACCTTTGCCCTAGTCTTCACTTGTCAGAAATTTAATGACTTCATTCATGGTCAACCTGTAAGTGTTGAAACTGGTCATCAGCCACTTATAACTACTCTTAAAAATCTTCTTCACAATGTCTGCAAGACTGCAGTACATAATGCTTAAGCTGCAATGCTACAACCTCAATGTCATCTACAAACATGTACCTTGTTGTTTCCCTTTCCATAGCCTTCCTACCTCCCTCCTCCCCGCTCAACTGACCAGGTAAATCATCAGGAGGACATTGACAAAATGACCATACAGGTACTTTTGTCGCTTCAAATCAAGGAACTTAAGGATATCCTGCAGATGGATCTCATATGCAGGCTGCTCCTCCCCCAAGAGCTCTGCATATTTTTCTCAGTGAGAGAGGAGTTAACCGTACAAGATAGGCTGATACTGCATGGCAATGATTTGTCATCCCAACCTCTTTGAAAAGGTAACAAGTCCACTGAAGACAACCAAGTACAGGGCAAAGGAATTCTTATACTGGCCCTCAATGTATGTGGACATGGAGAGGAAAATACGCAGGTGTACTGCACTCAAGCCATGTCAAACCAAGAGCCACTGTACCCACAAGCTCCTGAACCTCCTATGGTCGTTCATGACAGCTGATATCTTCAAATGGAACAATAAACTGCACTTGGTCCTTGTCAATTCGCATTCTGGTTCAAAATCAACCACCTGCTAGACACGAAAAGCAACAGAGTCATAAGCAAGCTCAAAGAGACATCCCTCAGAGGATAATCATGGAAGATAATAATAGACAACAGATGCTAGTTCATCTCCAAGGAGATCAGGGACTTTGCACTAACATGGGACTTTGAGCACACTAAAAGTAATCCCCTATACCCACAGTCCAATGGTCTGGCAGAACTGGCATTATGCTCAGCCAAACACCTACTTGAGAAGTGTGCCTGTGACCACACAGATTAGTATGCTGCACACTTCAGCCTGAGAAATGTACCAAGATAGGGTCTATCCACATCAGCACAGTGAAAATCTCCAGGTGCACCAGGCGCGTGATCTCTGATGCCAAGGTCTTCTTGTAACCGAAAGTAGAAACCAATGCGAGTGGCACCCAAATTAAGTGGCAACAAAGGGGAAAGAGGCATTACTATCGTAATCAATCACTACCTTTAGAACCAGTCAGACAATCCGAGTCCAGAACACACACAGCCACAACAAACTGGTAGTGGTACACAGACCTGTCCGATAGCCAAATAGCTATATGGTTGCCTCAGATGGTGCTTGTTACATAAGAAACTGGCATCACTTAGTGCAGGTTCCTGAACCAGCAACACTAACCACCGGAGAACTCAGTGCGCCCAGCCTGCATCCTAGGCCCCCTTCACCAATGGAAACTGAGTCTCCAAGGCCAATGCAGCAAGCCCTGCAGCCACTGGGTATCCTGCAAGCATTGAGCATACCAGCCCAAGGGCATCCCAAACATAGCCAAATGGCGCAATCACACGCTCAGGACACCTGAATAAACTAAACACAAAGTTCAAGGACTATATGATGGACTTATTTACAAATGGACTTTGAACTTTTTAAAAGGGGGGGGGAATGAGGAAGATCCACAATGGACTATGCACTATCCATAGTGCATATGGATGCACTCAGATCAGCTCGATCAGAGCTGATCGATCAGTACTTTGCATATTGTAAACAGTTATATCAAACGAGCAAATGCTGGAAAATCTCAGCGAGTCTGGCAGCATCTGTGAGGAGAAAAAGGAGTTGACATTTCAAGTCCAAATGACTCTTTGTCAAAGCTAAAAGGCATAGAAAGTGGGAGATATTTATACTGCAGGGCGAGGGAATGAAAGATGAGTCATGGCCACAGAAACCAGGGAAAAGGCTGCTAATGGCAGTCCACAGACAGAATAAAGGGTGTGAATGGCCAAATGGCAGAGAAGCAAAAACGAGAGGGTTAGCTGTGACTGATGAAGATGTTGTGTGGGGAGGAGGGGTTGATAACAGTAAAAATAAAATAGAATGAAAACAAAGGGTCGACATGCGATAGAGCAAATTATCTGAAGTTGTTGAATTCGATATTGGGACCGGAAGGCTGCGAAGTGCCTAGCCAGAAGATGAGATGCTGTTCCTCCAGTTTGCGTTGAGCTTCACTGGAACATTGCAGCAAGCCAAGGACAGACATGTGGGCATGGGAGCAGGATGTGGGTATGGGAACAGCACCACTGTTCTCTATCTTTTATTTCTTCATTGTCTTTCTTCATTTTTCTTCCACTCCACTCTTCCCCTGTTCTTTATCTCCCTTCCCTTACCTTTTCTCCCCTTTTCTAAATTTTACCTCTGTCCCATCCATTCCCTGTCCCCCCTCCCCCTACATCTTCATCAGTCACAGCTCACCCTCTCGTTTTAGCTTCTCTGCCATTTGGCCATTCACACCCTTTATTCTGTCTGTGGACTGCCATTAGCAGTCTTTTCCCCTGGTTTCTGTGGCTATGACTCATTTTTCATTCCTTTACCCTGCAGTATAAATATCTCCCACCTTCTACGCTTTTTAGCTTTGACAAAAGGTCACCTAGACTCAAAACATCAGCTCTTTTCCCTCCTTACAGATGCTGCCAGATCTGCTGAGATCAAAGTACTCTTTTGATTTCAGAATACAGCATCCACAGTAATTTGCTTGTAAACAGTTTTATGTTGTTTGCCCTGTTCAACGTTGTATGTTGTAAATAATTTACACTCTGTGACTGTTTTCTTATATTGCTACACCTCAGTATTACCGGTTGTCCCAAATTAAATGGGAAGATGTAGACTGGGTGATCATGTGGATACTGGGATGGCACAGGTACAAAGAGGGTCACATGTTGGTAGCACAGGAGTTCTCCCCTGGGCATAGGTAGGCACACAGCTGCTCAGAACTGTTAATAAACTTTTATTGTTGTCAGTCCCTGGTCGCCAATTATTGCAACCCAGTAATTTGTGCAATAATGAAGTGAACCACTGGACCATTACGAAGGATGTGTTCTCATTTTGGATCCATTCATAAAATGTGAGAGATTCATGCAGGATACTCACCATTACTGGCTGAGCGGGAATGTTTTGGTTTTCTCATACCAAGGGCTTCTTTCAGATATTCTGGTGTGCTTGTGTAGTTTGAGTTTCTACTATACCCAAAGTCAGACTCAGACTTCAGTGACTGGGACAAAGCTGTGGGAACAACTGTATTTTTAAAAAATTGACAACAGCGAGAATCACAATGCTTCATCCTACTAAAGCTTTACATTCAAATATGCTAATATATCAAACATACATACACATACATGTATGCACAAAGTGGTCAGGTGAAGGTACAGGGCCCTATTTTACCATTTTGATTCTAAATGCTGGGCAGACTTGAAACTAGGAGTGTTTCAGATCCGACTTTTAGATCTGTTCTCAGGCGCCCCCATATGCACTCTGCCTGAAAAAATATCAACAATTGCGAATCGCACTGCAGAAGCCAGTGGGCGAGGCTTAAAGCATCCGAAATCCTGCAGCTCCAATCAGCACCTCCAACTGTGTATGCGCAGAAAAAGATAGAACGTGGCTCCCCTGCCACATTGATCCCGGGCCGGACAATGCCTCCCCCTGGCTCCCACAGATATTGCCTCACCCCCACAACATTACTGACCCCCTTATCCCCCATCCCCCACCACATAGACTGAGTGTGGGCCCTTCACCCCCTTCCCCCTCACTGATCACAGGTAAAGTGGCAGCGGACCTCACCCCTTCCCCTCACTGATCACAGACAGAGTAACAGCGGAATCCGCTTCCCCCTCACTGATTACAAGCAGAGAGCTGTTGGATCCACCTTCTCTCTCGGCAACACCTCCACCACCCCCAACAATCTCAAGCAGAGAGCTGTCGGACACTCAGCGCTTACATCCTCACTGGCTGGAGTGCCCAAATTGGATTTTTGTGGAGCATGCCTGTTTCGTGCTGATTCTGGATGGGCAAACGTGGTGGTAAAGGAGGAAGCGCTGGTAACGTTGGTAATGCAGCCCATTAAGTCAATTTAAATGCATGCAAGTCGGGCACAGGCCTGATCATGGCCATTTTTGGGCCTTGATAAAGGGGGGACTGACGCGGAGGTGGGCACAGATCGTGCTACTTGCCTCACGCCACTTTACCAAGTTTTTGCGCCCGAAAACAGGCGCACTTAATGATAAAGTCAGGTCCATAGATTGCACTGCTGGTGATGATCATTATCAATTCCTTTCAGTTTTAGCTTTGCAAATACACTCGCCCCTGAGCACAGGTATGGGAATGTTAAACAAGGACAGGATCAGGCTCAGCTATGATGCCTCAATGTTCAGATTAACAAATCAGAAATGGCTTCTTAATGGAAGTACCAGAGGGTACTCCCAGCATGGAACCTATAGGGGTGATGATGTGGAAGATGGGTGAGTGGAAAAGTGGTGAGAGGAAAGGTAAAGAGCAGAATGGGATGATAGGAAAAGGGGAAAAGAGTGTTGGTAGGAGTGGAGGAGACTATAGGATAGGAAAGGTGAGAGCAGGAGAAGGGAAATCAATGAGGGGAAGGCAGAAAAATTGAGGGACAGGGAAGTAGAGGGGAGAATAAGAAACTGGATGAACCCATATTGCAGACACTTACCAATACCTTGTCTTAGCGATGTCACCCACATCTCTCTAGGCACCTTGGCTGATGGGTTTTCCACATGCATGGTTCCTGTACCCTTTAATGGCCTCCATACTGCTGCCTTCTTCGGATGCAGATATGTATTTGAGAGATAAGGAGATTCTGCAGAATGAATGAATTCAGTCAGTAAACAGGAATTGGGAAATGCACTGGACAGCAGCGCATGGAACAATATAGTATGGCTCTTCTGCTTCAAAGTGTCAACTTTCTAAGTGGTTCAGTGGTAGTTCCCTTTGCCTCTGTCACAAACGGTTGTGAGCTCAATTCACAGCAACCTGAGCACATTATCCCGACTGACAATTGAAAGCAGTATTGAGGGAGCGCTGCATTGTTGGAATGGCGTCTTTTGGGTGATATGTAATATTGAGTCTCCAAAAGCCTTGACAAATTGATGTATAAGATTCTATGACACTATTTGAAGAAGAGCAGAAGAATTCTCCAATACTGCAAATACATATCTCTCAATGAATATCATTAAAACATATTATCTGGTTAGTAGCACATTGTGTGAAGTTCCTATGTGTAATTTGACTGACATATTTAGAGTCATTGCAGTCCTTGCAGCACAGAGGGAAGCCATTCAGCCCATCAAATCTATGTTCAATAATCCAATAAAACCTATTCCCCTGTTCTATCCTCATTGCTTTCCTGCATTATAATAGTGACCACATTCCAAAACTATTTAATTGGCTGTGAAGTACTTTGGGGTACCTGAAGTCATTAAAAACAGTACATCATTGCCAGATCTTTACATGGCATTGAACATGAAATCCAAGCAAATCCATTGAAGGGACACTTGAGCTGCATGGCACAAGATCCATATCTGAGATCCTTCATATGAATTACTGCCCAATCTCACTTACAAAGCTGTGAGCTTTACAAATAGCCCAATTTTACTCTTGACTGAAGTCAATGGAGAGAATTATCGGATAAGGTGCAAAATATTTATTCCACCCAATCCTGTAAATTTTCCTGTCAGCCAGTTAGGTTAAAATTACTCTCATGTATTCTCTCTACATCCAACCCTGACATTACACATATAATGTAATGGTTTTAGGAAGCGAGAAAGTTACACAGAAAAATATGTTAAAGATACGATGTGAAAACTGTTACGTTGTGAACTTGAATTAGTGTTACTCACTTGGGGACTTGGGTGGTTTATTTGATTTCTTCTTAGATTTCTAAACATGAAAAACAAAGTGCATTAGTAAATTAACTTTTTAATATTTCACTTTCTTATGAACTGTGACTCAGTGTTACACTCTTGTCTTTGAATCGGAAGGTCGAGAGTTTTATTTTTGAACAAAATCTAGGCCGACACTCCATTATAGTACTGAGAATGATGCACTGTTGGAGGTACCACCTTTTAGATGAGATGATAAAATTGAGATCCTATCAGTTCTTTCAGGTGTAGTATTAGGGTGTTCAGAGATGAAAGATTAATGGGTGGGATTGGAGAAACATCACCCACCTGTTGAGTTGGCACATGACCAATTGTCGAGAGGGAGAATATGCGTGGCTTAGACTGTGTAACACCTAGACTTGTACATTTGTATTTAGTTATTTCATCCAATAAATTTGTTATTGTTCAGACATGCCCGTGTCTCAGCAATTGCTCCTTAGCTAGTTACAACATACAACAGACCATAAAACTGAGGTCCCTCCTGTCCTTTCAGTGGGATGTAAAATGTCCCATAGCACTATTCAAAGAAAATAAGGGAGTGGTGCATTTTCTGATTATCTCTTGGTCACCATCAAAATAACAGTTAACTGATCAGAATTTGAAACCTGCATGTGCCCAAGTTAGCCAGCACCCAAATTTTGTGCTACTTCCTCATTTACATTAGTGCAACCTGCACTAATGGCTGGCTGCACACAACAGTGTTTGAGGCTAGTCTCCAGCTCTCAAAGGCAGTCTGTCCCTCTTAAAGGGAAGCTGCATTGGATAACAGAAGGCCATTGCCAGTTGTTATTGGTGCAGATCTGAGCAAGAAATATAGAACAACAGAGAGCCAAGTTCACTGATGCAGCACTGGAGCCATCAATAGAGAGAGATCATTTTTCCATGAAGGACAGGCAGATCCTCTGAAGGAAGCTGGTGGCAAGTGACAACAGTGCTGAAGTCTGACCCAGAGATCTGAGCATCACTGCTAAAAGACATTTAATGACATTTGACACATGCTTAAGATTAGCGAATGCATCTGCACATAACATCTCATACTCACCAAACTATGAGTCTCCAGACCAGTCGGGATGATTACTGTCATGATAGCATCAGTTAAGTGTTTTCTGCCATATGCAAGGGACAGCCAAGTGAGTGCCCTTGTCAGAATAGGGTGCAGTGGAGGCTATGCTACAAATAACTGGAGGTGCAACATACTCCATCAGAAGGGCCTTTGATATCTGTAACAGTGCTGCAGATCTGAATTTCAATTGGCTGTCACATTTCCTACAGTACAACAGTGACTATGCTTCAAAACATTCTTAACTGACCATAAAATTTTGTGATCATCTGAGAGTATGGAGGACACCTATTAAAATACAAGTCTACCTATTTTCTTGTTTAAAATTTTGTTTTGTGTTCTCAATAGGTTTAGGTGACTCTCTGTTGCTTTCTTAATTACATTCCCATAGTTGTTTAAATCAGCACAGCCTTGCCACTCACTTTCAGTGCTGACTGCTGATCACTTTGGATCATGTTGAAAGAGATAGTCAGACTTGGAGGTGTGATGTTGAGGAGATCCTGTGCATTTCACAATGTCATTATATTTCATCCCAACAATTTGCCTACCTGGGGTCTCCTGTATGTCATGAGTTGTAAGCACACCAGCTTCAGAATTCTGCATTTGATACTTTCTTTTGTATTTGTTGATTTGCTAACACAGTATTTGTTTTTGTCCATGCTGTAAAAAAAGTGTTCTGGAATGATAAAAACTGTTCTCCTGTTGGCACTGACAGTGCCTTTCAAAAGCACTTCTAGAGTATGTACATGGTTGCTGGAGAAGGAAGGGATGAATTTCTAGTGTCAATATTCATGAGTGATCCCCAGGAGTGTGTCAATATTTGTTGGCGATGCCCAGGATCATGTCAATGTTGGTGGGAAATTCCAAGGAGTGTGGCAATATCCGTCAAAGTATGGGGAGAAGAGTTTACTTGCAATGCATCAATTAAGATGAACAAAGGGCAGTTCTCACTGTATGGTACATTACCTTTTCCACATTGGAATCATATGTAATAATTGAAAGTTCATCCTCTGCCTGAAAGAGAAAAGTACCATATTATTGGGCTTGGAATATATTTCATTGCTATGGAAGGCAGCTCTTTCTCGTGTTCCAACTCCCGTTACAACAGGGAGAGGGGAGGAAAGAGGAGGGGAAACAATGAGGGGAAAGGGGGTAGAAAAGTTTAAAAGTTTGAAATTCATTTATTAGTGTCACAAGTAGGCTTACATTAACACGGCAATGAAGTTACTGTGCAAATCCCTAGTTGCCACATTCCAGCACCAGTTCGGATACACTGAGGGAGAATTTAGCATGACCATTGCACCTAACCAATGCTTCTTTCAGACCGTGGGAGAAAACCGGAGCACCCAGAAAAAACTCGCACAGACATGGGGAGAACATGCAGACCCTGCGCAGTCATTCGAGCTGGGAATTGAACCTGGGTCCCTGACACTGTGAGGCAGCAATGTTAACCACTGTGCCACAGAGAGGAAGAGGTGGGGAGGGCAGGGGAAGGAGAGCCCTGGGAGAAGGGGGTGAGCCCGTGGGGGGGGGGGGGGGGGGGGGGTGTGTAGTCCGCAGAAACGGGGGGAACTGGCAGAAGGGGAGACCAGTGGAGTGGAGTGGAGCGGGGGGGTGGGGCTGGTGGAGTGGAGTGGAGAGCCCGCGGAGCGGGGGGGAGAATCTGCAAAGGACAGGGAGAGCCCGCTGAGGCGGCGGGGAAGTCCCGAAGGTTGGGGGGAGAGCAGGGGGAAGTGGAGGGAGTAAAGAGGTGACAGAGGGGTGTGGAAGGGGGATGAAGGAGCTGGGGGTGAGGAGATGACGAAGGTGAGGGAAGCTGACGGGGGTGAGGGAGAAGTTGAATGTTTATTCCTCAATGGGCGGGCTCAGTTTGTCATTTTTCTTCCCTGTTCCGGCCTCTCACCACCAGATCCTCGTCGGTGCCATCAGTGGAGAACATCTAGACACAGTGGAGAGCTGATCCGAGTGTCCCTCAGGCTGGCTCCGGCTGTTTGGCGGTGGGGCTATAGCAACGGGAGGGAGTCCCAATACCGCCAGCCGACAGACACTTTATCCGGAGTGAGTTTGATGAGAGCATTAGAAAGGATAAAGTAAGAGGAGGTGTGGGTGAGAGTTATTGAGGAAGCAAATGGACAGAGCAGTCGCTGAAACATTTACCTGCACACGCTGCAGCCGGGAATAACATCAATATTGCCCTTGCACCTTAAGGGCAGGTTGTGGTCTTTTGTAACCACTTGGCTTTTTCTTTAAGATTGTTCCCAGCCAGAGGTTTAAAGTTAGTCTTAAAAAGGGAGAAATTAAAGCAAATAATGTGTTGAAAAAAATCTGAAATGCTTGCTGTAAACTGGAGATGTTGAAGCCAAAAAAAATCCAGTTCAAGTCAGCGATAGAAAAATCCCAAGGTGAGGGCAGAGATGCGGCGGTGTTAACTCCGCGCCGCTTTCAGTCGGCCGCCCACACCGAATCTTCGCTGATCGGGAGCGGAGGCGCGAGCGCCGCCAAACCGACGCTCGGATTCAAACCGAGCAGCGAGAGGCTGCCACCCAAAACAACCCAGAGTCTGCAAGAAAACAACGTGGTCAAAAGTTTTTATTGGAAAGTAATGTTGGACGCGGGGGGCGGAAGAACTTTAAACGTTCCTTTTCCTCCCTGTGTTTATTATTGAGGAAATCACATGGCAGTGTGTCCGCTCACATGATTCGGAGATGGAAGCTGAAATGAAAAAAAACGTCCAACGTGTCTTCTCTTGTGTCTTATTTGGCTCCAGCTTCTGAGGAGCTGAGCTGCGGGCTGAAATATTTTTTCTCGCTCATGGTGCGGGAAGTCTCTTTCACAGCGAATAGTCAGTAAAAAAACGCGGGGACCCGGGGCGAGGGACAGCGGCCGGGCTTGGAGTTCCAGTACCCCGGCCGCATCTCCCCCTCTCACCCCTTCTACAACACTTTCAGCCTCTGACAACGCACCCCGGCCCGGCCCCGCTCCACCACCACCCCCCCCATCCCCCCCTCCCACGACCACCCCCCATCCCCCCCTCCCCCCACCACCACCCCTCCCCCCACCACCACCCCTCCCCTCTCATCTCATCCCCCCCGACTCCCCCCCCCCCCCACCCCCCGGACTCCCTCTCTCCCCCCCCCCACCCCCCGGACTCCCTCTCTCTCCCCCCCCCCCCCACCCCCCGGACTCCCTCTCTCCCCCCCCCCGGACTCCCTCTCCCCCTCCCCCTCCCCCCCCCCGGACTCCCTCCCCCCTCCCCCCCAGTCCCGGGGCTCCCTCTCCTCCCCCCGTAATGATTTGGGAAATGAGATTGATGGCTAGTCTACTTGGCTGTTCATTAACACTGATTTTTCTTCTTCTGATAGGTGATGTGCTTCCTTATTACTGAGGTATATGAAACCATTTGCTGTTAACAGGAGGACCAAGTGCACAGAAGTGTCTTTTGTAAACTGTTGAGCAAGACTGAATAGGCTACCACCTATTACACAGAGCCAGGTATTGCAGTAACTTCCACAAGATGGGATGTTTGAGTCTGTTGCACGGAATATGATGGTTAACCCAGTGTTCTATATGATACAGTGCGTTGATCAATGACCTCTGGAGAGGCTTGCTGAAGAGATAGATAAATTATGAGTGTGAAACATATAGAATTTGTGTTTTAATACATCAGCTTAAGGGAAAATGGGGGAGGGAAGAGTTGTGATGTGTTCCACATTTTGCCTAATAACACATCAAGGGGCTTGGTTACTATGAGGACAGTGGGACCCAGATCAGATTTAATGCAAGCAGTGTGTAAAATCTTTGTACTTTAAAATTAAGGCAAGAGCTGCTTTTTGAAGACTGAAAGTGTTTTTGGACAGGAAGAGTGAGAGGGAGCGACCCCACATAGACACAAAATTGCAGCTAATCAGGCCTGACGAGAGGAGAGTATATCCTTTCTACAAGCTGAGCTGAAACACAGGTGGAAAGACAGTTTCTGGTTCAGTAAATGTGTCCAACGCCAGCATATCCACATCATCAGTAAATGCATCCTGGAGAGGGAGAAAAATTACAGTGGCCATTGCTGTACTTGGCTTTGAATCCCTCCAGAAACAGACCGAATCACTTTGCATCTCAATGCAACAGTGGGAAACATTGAAAATAGGTACAGGAGTAAGTCATTTGGCCCTTCGAGCCTTCCCAGCCATTCCATTTGATTTTGGCTGATCATTGAATTTAGGAGCCTGATCCTGCCTTCCCCCCCCATTTATCCTTTAATCTCTTTTGTCCAAGAGCTGTGCCTAACTAAACCTGAAAACACAATGTTGTGTCCTCAATTGCTTTCTGTGGTCATGAATTTCACAGATTTACCACCCTCCTGATTGAAGAAGTTTCTCATCTCAGTCCCAAAAGGTTTATCTCTTATCCTTAGACTACGATTCCTGGTGCTTCACTCCCTCATCACTGGGGACATCCTTCCTGCACCTTCCCTGTCTAATCCTGTATTTGATAGATTTCTGAGATCCCCCTCATTCTTCTGAACTCCAGTGAATATAATCCATTGCCACCCCCCGCCTCAAATCAACTCTACTGGCTACATCCTCGAAGAATTCCAGTAGACTTGCCAAGCATGATTTCCCTTTCATAGTCCTGCCACTTTTTACCAAGTGCTCTGCTATAAAATTTTGATAGTGGACTGTAGGATTTTTGCCCACTAGATTGACTGATCTATAAACAAAACTGATGGTGATTTTGGACTGGATTCCTTAAAATAGTAATTCTGCGGATGCAGGCAGGGCAGTGAAGTATGACTGGCGTGGGTTGTTTGTGTTTAAACAGTTAAAGAAGGGATATTTTTTCTGTAGAGTATTAGTTGCCTGCTAATTTTGTTGATGTTCCTTTTAGTACTGTAGTAAGTCTTAAAATTTGAAACCCTGCCATGTAATCCTTCAGTCAGTCATTGGGAATTCAAATATCTTTTTTAAAAGTTATTGGTTTCTGTGGGGATTGTATTTAAAAAGAATTGCACTTGAAGCTGGAGAGTGACTGATAACTTTTGTCACATTTTCCATGTCTCAAAGGAGTTTTCTTTTTGGTGGGAATTTAGTTCATAAAGTAATGACTTGTTAGCAGTGTTGGTGACAGGTCTTGGAGAATCATAGGATCATTGTATCCCTATGGTGCAGAACGAGGCCAATTGGCCCATCGAGTCTGCACCGACCATAAATCCACTCAGGCCCTATTCCAGTAACCACAATATTTTCCCTGCTAATCCCCCTGACACTAGGGTCAATTTTGCATGGCCTACCAACCTAACCTGCACGTCTTTGCCCTGTGGGAGGAAACCAGAGCACCTGGAGGAAACTCACGCAGTCACGGATCCAAGGCCAGAATTGAAACTGTGTCCCTAGCGCTGTAAGGCAGCGGTGCTAGCCACTGTGCCAGTATCCTCTTCTAGATTTAATCGGCATCTGGGCAGGTTTTACATCAATTTTGTTGTTATTCTCCCTGCATAGCATAGATTCTGTCCTCTTTAATCAGTAGAAAGCTTGAGGTGGCACCTAAGGAAGGACAGCTGCATTTCTTTGCCTAAGGATGTGCTGCTGCTCTCCAGAGCTGTGATAGGGATAAGATAATCTGTTTTTGTGATGTTGTTTTGAGGGATAAATATTGGCCAGGACATTGAGGATAATCCCCCTGCTCTTCGAAATAGCATCATGGAATCTTTTACGTCTGCCTGACAGAGCAGCTTGGACCCCTATTTAATGGCTTTTTTGAAAGGGAATTGGAAAAACACTTTTGGGGAAAACTTGCAGGGCTGTTGGGAAGTTTGGGGCGAACTGATAACTCTTTTGAAGAGCTGGCTGTGGCTCAGGCTCAGGCACAGTGGGCCTAATGGCAGTGGTCTCTTCTGTATTCGACTTGACAAATGGATTTGTGTGTTTAAAGTTGCTTCTTTATAATAAGTCTACCAATTGTTCTGCTATGCTGTGTGGGGAAGTTCAGTTTGTGCAATAGTTTTCCTCCCCCTCTGTCAGCATGTACTATTCGGTGATTTCCTGCTTAACTAATTGCTTTGCTGTTAACAAGGCTTTGTTGAAAGCAAAAACAAGTGATTATAGATTAGATTATTTAACCCGTTGTACTGGGTATTGACCTATGGACTGAGTGGGAATTATTGAACATTTCACCTATCCTTGCTTTTACTGGAGATTGGCAGAAGCATATACTTAATGGAGAAATACCCTGTGGAAACTATTCAAAGATATCACTGACCATTGTCTTGATCTGGAGGGGTGATTGTAAGCGAATTGTTACTACTCTCATACCACATTGCTTCTTCAAGGGAAATCCTACCTGCCTTGTCTTATCAACATGGCCCTCTGTAAAATGTTAGTGCTGCAGAACAGAAAAGCAAAGAAAAAATAAAATTTCGTATTTGTGTGCTTTTCACCACCTCCAGATGTCCCAAATTGTTTATGGTCAATTATTTACATTTAAATTGTCGTCATTTTTGTAGGAATTGTGACAGCCAATTTGTATGGAGAAAGCTCCCACAGGTTTTGGGGGTGGCACTGTCGCATAGTGGTTAGCACTGTTGCCTCCAGTGCCAGGAACCTAGGTTCAATTCTGGCCTGTGTGGAGTTTGCACTTTCTCCCTTTGTCTTTGTGGGTTTCATCCGGGTACTCCAGTTTCTTCCCACAGTCCAAAGACGTGCAGCTTAGGTTGATTGGCCGTGCTAAATTGACCCTAGTGTCAGGGTAAATGTGTGGGTCTATGGAAATAGGTCTTGGGTGGAATTGTTGTCAGTACAGCCTTGATGGGCTGAATGACTGCCTCCTGTACTGTAGAGATTCTATGGAAATCTGCTTTGACTTTATCAGACCATGGCAGAGGAAAAGATGTCAAAAATTGCAACAGCCTTATTCCCCATCACTAACATTTAATAATTACAAATGGTTTATTTGCCCTCTTCTTATCCCCTTCCTAAAGAAAAAATTGAAGATGAAGTTTGCTATTTCATTTGCTGGTGAGATTTGTTATATTGGAAGTGGGTATTGTCAACAAAGTGAATGAATTAGAAAGAAATAGAAGTCACAGAAACCCTACAGTACAGAAAGAGGCCATTCAGCCCATCAAGTCTGCACCAACCACAATCCCACCCAGCCCTATCCCCATATCCCTACATATTTAATCCACTAATCCCTCTAACCTAAGCATATCAGGACCCTAAGGGGCAATTTTTAGCATGGCCAATCAACCTAACCTGCACATCTTTGGACTGTGGGAGGAAACCCATGCAGACACAAGGAGATTGTGCAAACTCCACACAGACAGTGACCCAAGCTGAGAATCGAACCCAGGTCCCTGGAGCTGTGAAGCAGCAGTGCTAACCACTGTGCTACCGTGCTGCCTAGACCCATATTGACTGATTATATTCTGCAGTGGGTGACTTCCATGTGCTCTGTTTCCAGATTGAGAAGACTATAGAATCCAAGGACAAATCCATCACCAAGTCAGCCCTGTCCAGAGCTTTGGTGGTGTTTGCCCTAGCTCAGCAGTGGAAGCAGCCCTCAGCCAAACTGCTGGAGAACGTCACACAACGTATGGTGAAATTCTCTGGTTATTCTTAAAATGAGTGAAAAGTTGTGCGCTAGACAATTCCAATTTTAAAAAGAATTGAGATATGGGGGTCACTAGCAAGGCTGGTATCACCTGGGAATTATCAGACTGGGTGCTGGTAAACTAGCACAACCACGTGTGCTAAGAATAGGTTAATAACTTGAGTTTGGTTCAGTTTTAGTTTCACTTTAAACTTTACCTATAATGTAATTAGATTTTAAATGGGTTTGCTTAGCAACATTAGAGGCACACATTAAAAACCAGAAGCATTTGAGTCTTCACCAGTCTGTGGTGAAAGTGCTCTAATAGTGCTTCTTGATGGGATTCTAGAATAAGTGAAGTGAGAATGCAAGTATATAGCACAGAAATAGGCCATTCAGCCCATTGTTTGTGCACCATCCAAAAAAAAATAAACTAGCTGCTATTTTAGTCCCACTTTCCAGCACCTGGCCTGTTGTCTTTTAAGTTACAGCAATCCAGGTGCAGATCCAGGTACCTTTTAAATGAGTTGTGTGTTTCTGACTCAACCACCAATTCAGGCAGTGAATTTCAGGCACCCAACCTGCTCTGAAAAAGCTTTCCCCTTTAATCCTACGGATCACTGTAAATCTATGCCCATTGCTCATTGAACCCTTAGCGAGAGGAAACAAGTCATTCCTGTCTATCCCTCTCAGTTTTGTAGACATCACTTGGGTCATCCCTTAGCTTCGAGTGTTGAAAGAAAAACAACCCTAGCAAATCTTTCCTCAGAGTTGCAATTTTCGAGCCTTGGCAACATTCTTGTAAATATCCTTTGTTCTCTCCAGAGCAATTATGTTTTTCCTGTAATGTGGTGACTGGAATGGAATTCCAGCTGTGACCTAATCAGTGTTTTTGTACAGTTCCAATATTACATCCCTGTTTTAGTATTCAATACCTCATCCAATAAAGGAAAGCATTCTATAAGAAATGTGGGGTGTTTGACCACATTTCACCTATTGGTCTACATAGTCTTTGCATTTACTGAGAACATTAGAGTGCAAGATGGATTTTGTAGTTTATGTAATCCTTACAAATCTGTATCTATCTGTAAAGGTATAGCTATGGTAAAAGAGTAGTGTGTCATTGTTGATCTTGTAGTAAAAGAATAAAACACTTATTAAACAAGTTCATTGGCAGTCCGGTGACTGTTCATCCATGTTGCTAAAGCAAAAAATAAAAATTAGGGTCTATCAAGCTAGGTTGCATTCTGGGATCTGACTTGTGCAGCAGTAACATTAGCTGGGATTGTAGCACTTTCCCACTTCATCCACCTGTCCTGTCACCTCTGGGGACCTCTGGACATGCTCTCTAAGGTCTCTTATTTCCTTTAGCCCTCTCAATATCTTCCCATTTATTGTGTATTTCACAGCTTCCACCAAATACGTTGCCTCAATTCTCTGGATTGAACTCCATTTACCACTTTTCTGCCCAATCAACCAATCAGTGATTATAATTCTGGAGACATCCTCTATCCTGTTCACTGTCAACCACACAGCCAGTGTTGGGAAATTTGCAGATTACACAATCATTGCCCCCACATTCAAGTCCAAATCTCACACACACAACAAACAGCAAGAGTCCCAATACTGAGCTCTGTGGAATGCCGCTGGAAACAGCTTTCCATTCACAAAACCATCCACTGAACGTTACCTTTTGTTTTCTATCATTGAGCCAATTTTGGATCCAACTAATCACATTCCTCTGTATTCCATGGGATTTCATTTTCTGACCAGTCTCTCATGTAAACCTTGTGAAATGCCTTACTAAAATGCATGTAGACAACATCCACTGCACGTCAATCAATTCTTCTTGTTGCGCCTTCAAAAAAATTAAGTTTACATAACATGATCTACCCCTTTTAAACAAAAACATGCTGACTATGCCTGAACAGTCTATGCCTTTCCAAATGATTGTTTATCTTGTCCCTCAAAATTGATTCAGATCATTTTCCCACCATTGAAGTCTGACTGACCTATAATTTTCTGGCCGATCCCTTGCACTCTTTTTAAATAATGGTGGTATTTGCAGACCTCCAGTCCTCTAGTACCTCACCTGTATCCAGTGAGGGTTGGCAGATGATCCTGAAAGTACCTACTGTTTCCTCTCTGGCTACCTTTAACAGCCTGGGATGCAATCCATCCAGTCGTGGTGACTTATCTGCCTTCAAGAATGTTAGTCCCTCCCAGTACTTCCTCGATGCTTAGGGTATCTAATATTTCACACTCCTTTTTTACGAGAATGTCTACATCATCCCTCTCCTTGATGAAGGTGGACTCATTGTACTCACTGAAAACCCTGCCCACATCTTCTGCATCAATGCAAGTTATCATGTACATCTGATAGGTCTTACCCTTAATTATTCTTTTGTTCTTAAAATACTGGTGTAACATCTTATGATTTACTGGGGTGTGGCTACATTTACCCTCTGCACTCTTACAGCGGGATAAAATCAATGTGTCTATGACTGTCCTGTGACCACTATTGAAGTGTGTCTGCATTGGATGAGGGCAGGATCAAGCTCTACTATGATAGTATTGTAGTTCAGTAGCCCTGTAAACCTAGGGTAAAATGCTAAGAGTGTTACTGGCACTGATGTCGGCACCTTCAGTTGGAGAAAATGTGGGCAGAGAGATAAATAACTTCATTGTACATGATAAATGCAGAGAAATATGGTATCAGGTAAGTTGTATTGTAACCTGAGACACTCATAGTTTATAATTCAGACCATTGTGGTTGTAGAGAAGCTATATGTAAAAATAAAATTTGCACTTTTCACAAACTCTGATAACCCTAAGTGTGTCCAGTGAAGTAGTTTTTGAAACAATACGTTTTTGAAATGTTGTAATGTAAGAAATGCAGCAGTCAATTTGTGCACAGCAAGATTCCAAAAACAGTAATATGGTGATTGAGGAATAAATATTGGTCAGGGCAATGGGAAGAACGCCATTGCGGATTTTCACTTGATGCCATGGAATCTTTTATCTTCACCTGAAAGGTGATGGGACCTTAGTTTAATGTCTCACTCAAGATGGCATCTGACAGTTCAGCGACCCTCAGTACTGTATAGGAATTGATGCTCTACATCTTGTCCAAGCCTCTGGAATGGGATTTGAAGGCACAATCTCCTGACTGTGATGCATAATGGCTATTCATTGAGCCACAGCAGGTGCATGTACTAAGACAAACGTTTAGTAGGAGAAAATGTATATTGAGGGGAGGAAGAAGCTCATAACTATTGCAGAAAAATCAAATATCAGATGGCAGTAAATTATCTTTTATTCATAATATGCTATATGAGTCAGGAGGATATAAGAAACTGTACAGAAGTTCTGAACCTATTGAGACTGCAGAGAGGATGAAAATCTAGGTGTCAGATTGAAGGACTGATTGGAGTTTCCTGCGTTCTTTAACAAGCTGTTTCTTCCCAAGAATATCCGAAGCCTTGGCTGAGTGAACGGGAGTCGATCCAGATGCAGGCTCAGGGGAACCCCATCCTCCTGTCACAGACTCTGCAAGACTTGTTGCGTATCGACACGGTGCAGGTGGAACTCATTCCAGAGAAGAAGGGTCTGTTTCTAAAACATGTAGAATATGAACTTTCCAGCCAGGTGAGCTTGGCCAAGGGTTTGATCCATTATTAGGTGGTTGGTGTTCTGGATTGTTCTAGATCTCTTCTGTCAATGATCTTTTAAGCTTCAGCCTTATACTTACAGACCTACATTGGTTCCTGGTACACTGAGACCTCAGTTTTAACATTTGCATCCCTGTATTCAAAAACCTCCATATCACAGTCCTCTCCTATCTCTGTTAAAACTCCAAGATCTTTGTGCTTCTCTAATTCTGACCTCTCTTGCAACCCCTGTTTTTTTGTTCCACCCTTGATGTCCGTAACTTAATCTGTCAGGCCTTCAGCTCTGGAAATCCCTCGCTAAACTTTTCCACCACGCTTTCTTAAAAATTTCTTTGGCTTTGTTTTAACTTTGTCAGACCTCACATCTGTGAAGCAACTTGGGATGTTTTGTTACTTTCGAAGTACTACATAAAGGTAGTTTGTTTTAAAAGCCATTGCTTGGCATCACTGAACTCATGCCTGTTTATTTGAACTTTTCTTTCCATTTTAACTACCTACTGCTCCCTTCCCTACAGTATAATCCTTGAACATTCACATCTTGCTGTCACGGTTTAAGTCTCCACTTTGCTTGTGGTTGTCGTCCATAAGCTGATTGCTTCATTAGAAATCTCAGTGCATTTCTTTTTTGCATGGTTCTTTGTCCATATTATGCTTCCTCCTTGAGGCAAGAAAAGAAAGACTTAAATTTGTGTAGTGCCCTTTACAGCCTGCATGACCCAAATCACCTTACATGTGAAGTGCTTTTGAAAATCTAGCCATTGTTGTAATGTATGAAATGCAGCAGCAAACATGCACGTAACACAGTCCCACAAACAGCATCAGATAAACGACCCGATGATCTGTTTTAAGTGATGCTCGGTGAGGGATAAAGATTTGCCAGGACATAAGTGGAGAGAAGATTCTGCTTTTTCTCCTTAAAATAGTGCCATAGGAATTTTTACATTCACTTGAGAGAGCAGGCAAGGGCCTCGGTTTAATGTCTCAGCTGAAAGCCTGCACCTGCACTGGATTTTGTGTGCAAGTTTTTGGAGGCATACTTAACCTACAGTTTTCTGGCTTAGACAGTCACAGATGGGTAAGTGCAGTTTGAGGATATGTGGGAACTAATGTATCCCGTTGCGAGTAATGGTGAACGCATCGGCAGAAAGTATTTGCAACTTTGGCTCAGAGTTGATGAACTGGAATCTGAGCTTCAGATACTACGGTATTACCTTGACGCTGTGTTTAAGAAGAACCACCACCACCACACCACACACACACCCCTGCCCCCCCCCCCCTCCCCCCAGTTGGTTGTGAGGCAGAGGTATCCTGAATTTAACATTGAAAGAGCCTCAGCTCTTGGCCTTGTCCAACAGTAGTAGGTACTTGCTCCCTGTATGGATGAGAAAGAAGACTAGGCAGGATGGGCAAACAGACCGCTGCACTATAGTACAGGAGGCCATTCAAGCGGGAGAGCAAAAAGAAAAGTCGTAATGGTAGGGGATTCTATAATCAGATAGCATTCTTCGGAAGCAGGATCGAGCGTCCTGCATGGTGGGTTGCCTACCTCGGGTAGACTGGCTTGAAAGGATATTGGAGGCGAGGGACCATTACTGAGATATGGCTACACGATGGTTGGAACTGGCAACTAAATATAGCAGGTCATAAGGTTTACAGGATGGATTGGGAAAATGCCAAAGGAGGTGGAGTAGCCTTACTGATTAGAAACAAAATCATTTCAATGGTGAGGGAAGATATAATAAAGGGGAAAGCATCTAGTAGAGATATTATGGATGGAACTGAGGAGCAGTGAAGGATCAAAACTGTAATAGGTGTTGTGTATAAACCCTGTGGTAGCAGCTCTCAGTGCCAGATTGTATTAGTACAAAATTAGGCAAATGTGTAGCAAAGGCAAACTAGTATTAATGGGGGATTTTAACTTTAATATCGATTGTGAGTGATAGGCAAGCACCTGTCAGAAAGACGGTGAATTCCTGGAAGGTGTCCAGGGCAGTTTTCTACACAATATATCCTAGATGCAACAAGGGCTCCGGTAATATTGGATTTAGTAATGAGCTGGATTCAATTAGTAACATAATTGTGACTGAATGTATATCAAACAGCAATCATAACATGATCGAGTTCAATTGTAATGTTTGAAAGCAAGAAGTATACATCAGTTACTAGAATTTTAGAATTGGTTAAGGCCAACATTAATGAGATGAGACCACAGACTGTCCACAGTGAACTGCAAAAATCTGCTAACAGGTAAACCAAGTGAAGAACAATGGAGAATGTTTAAAGAAACATTTAATAAAACACAGAACCATTTTATACTCAGAAGCAAAAGCACAACTTCACAGGAAAAAAAAATGGATATCTAAAGACATGAGGGACAGCATAAAACACAAAAAAAACTTACAAAAATGCAACAAACACACAGATCCTCCCAAATGGGAAAGAAACAAATACCAACAAAGGGCCACAAAGCAGCTTATAAGAACAACTAAAAGGCAGATTCAAGAGACGTTCATCTGGATTAGAAAATTTGCTTATGTCACTCTGCTTTTTAAGATGGGTGAAATAGGAGCTACGGAATTACCAATTAGCCTAACATCTTTGGTGGGAAAATTAATAGAGTCGATAATCAAGGATAGGGTAACTGAATGCCTTAATATTTTTCTGTTAATCATAAGAACATAAGAAATAGGAGCAGGAGTAGGCCATCTGGCCCTTTGAGCCTGCCCCGCCATTCAATAAGATCATGGCTGATCTGTCGTGGCTCAGTTCCACATTCCCGCCCTCTCCCCATAACCCTTAATCCCCTCTCTTATCAAAAACCCATCAACCCGCGTCTTAAAAATATTTAGCGAGGTAGCCTCCACCACTTCAACGGACAGAGAATTCCAGAGATTCACCGCCCTTTGAGTGAAGAAGTTCTTCCTCAACTCTGTTCTAAACCGCCCCTCCCCCCCCCGCCCTTCATCTTGAGCCTGTGCCCCCTAGTCCTACTGTCCTTTCTGAGCGGGAAGAGTCTCTCCACCTCTATCCTATCCATCCCATTCATCATCTTATACGTCTCAATGAGATCTCCCCTCATTCTTCTAAACTCTAACAAGTACAAGCCTAGTTTATTCAGCCTCTCCTCGTAGCTCAACCCCCTCAACTCCGGCATCAGCCTAGTAAACCTCCTCTGCACTCCCTCCAAGGCCAAAATATCCTTGCGTAAGTTCGGCGCACAAAACTGCACACAGTACTCCAGCTGCGGCCTCACCAATGCCCTATACAGCCGCAGCAAGACCTCCCTACTTTTATATTCAATCCCCCTCGCTATGAAGGCCAGCATCCCATTTGCCTTCCTGACCACCTGCTGCACCTGCAAGCTGGGTTTTTGTGACTCATGCACAAGGATCCCGAGGTCCCTCTGCACCGTTGCCTGCTGCAGTTTTTCTCTACGTAAGTAATAATCCTTCCTACCATTCTTCCTACCAAAGTGGACCACCTCGCACTTGCCAACATTAAATTCCATTTGCCATTTCCTGGCCCATTCGCCCAGCCTATCTAGATCCTTCTGCAGACTCTCCACACCCTCCGCACAATTTGCCGTTCCACCAATCTTGGTGTCATCAGCAAATTTCGACACCATACACTCGGTTCCCTCCTCCAGATCATCTATATAAATGGTAAATAGCTGAGGCCCCAGCACCGACCCCTGAGGCACTCCACTAGTCACCAACCGCCAATCCGAATAGCACCCATTGACCCCCACTCTCTGCCTCCTATTTGACAACCAGTCCTCTATCCACGCTAACACCCTACCCCCAACTCCATGTCCCCTGACCTTCTGCAATAACCTCTTGAGGTACCTTGTCAAACGCCTTCTGAAAATCATGAAAGACCACATCCACCGGCTCTCCTTTATCCACCGCCCTAGACACATCCTCATAGAACTCCAGTAAATTTGTCAGACACGACTTCCCCTTAACGAAACCGTGCTGCGTCTGCCCTATCAAGAAATTCCCCTCAAGATGCCTTGCTATTTCCTCCTTGATGACGGATTCTAACATTTTACCTACAACAGACGTTAAACTAACTGGCCTATAATTCCCCGCATTTTGCCTGGCACCCTTCTTAGACAACAGCGTAACATTAGCCGCTTTCCAATCTTCCGGCACTTCCCCGGAATCCAGCGATGTCTGGAAAATAACCACCAAGGCATCCACTATCACCTCCGCCATTTCTTTCAGAACCCTCGGATGCATTCCATCCACCAGGGAGAATCAGCATGGATTCATGATAGGTAGTCATGTCTAACAGACCTCATTGAATTTTTTGAGGAGGTGACTAAGGTAGTGGACGGGGAATGTCTGTGGATGATGTTTAAATTGACTTCCAGAAGGCATTTGGTAAAGTCCCATATAAGAGACTTAACTAAGGTTAAGGAATTGAGCGCAAATTACTGACATGGCTGGGAAATTAGTTGAGTGGTGGGTGACAGTAAGCAGGGATAATGGGTAGGTACTCAAATTGGCAGGATGTGACTCATGGTGTTCCACTAGAATGTATTAGGGCCTTAACTATAATTTGAATAATTGCATAGGAAATCATATATCCAAACTTGTTAGGCTGCATTGTAGACAGTGTAGATGATAGCATAAAATTAAGAGATATTAATAGATGAAGTGAATGGGAATTTCAGTGTAAGCAAGTGTGGGGTTATCCACTTCAGACCAAAAAAGAATAGATTAAGGTACTTTTCAGATGGTATGAAGTTAAATACAATGTCAAAAAAGACTTGAGGATTCAAGTGCAAAGATCTTTAAAATGCCACAAACAGGGGCAGAATTAATCAAGAAGGCTAATAGAATGTTTTCCTTAATATTTAGAGGACTGGAATATAAGGACACAGAAGTTCTGCTTCTTTACAGCTATGCAAAACTCTGGTTAGATCCCACTTGGAGTTGTGTGAGCAGTTCTGGATACAACATCTTAGGAAGGGTATATGCTTTGGAGGGAGTACAATGTAGGTTTACAAGAATGATACCTTGTCTTCAGGGGTTGTGAGGAGAGATTATACAAACTGGTTCTGTTTTCTGCCCAAAAGACAGGGTAGACAAAGATAAAGTATTTCCACTGATTGGAAATCCTAGTAGAAGGCATAGGCTAAAAATTAGGGCCAGATAGTTCAGAAGTGAGATTAGAAGACGTTTCCACGTACAAAAGGTGATAGAGATTTGGAACTCTCTTCCACAAACGGAGTTGTTAATAAATTGGTTGCTAATTTTAAATCTTGAGATAAATTTTTGTTGAGCAAAGGTATTAAAGAATATGGGCCACCAAAGGCAGGTGTATACTGTTAGGCTGCAGACCAGCCATGACCTTGAGGGCTGTGTGGCTTATTCCCATTTCTGTTATGATTTAATAGAATGGTGGAATAGGCTCATAGGGCTCCTAGACAACTGCTGGCAAATGGACATCAGATGAGAAGAAAAATTGATTTGGCCATAACAACATGCCAGACCTCACGGTCAAGTAAGTGGTGGAAAAGTAGTGCAATTATACCCCTATGTGCAGCCAATCTTTAGGAGGGAGGGTTTGTGATGAAGAAAAATAATTAAAGCCGCATTACTAAAAAATTCCAATCTCAATGCATTTTTCCTTTCAGCGATTCAAGTCATCAGTTTACCGAAGATATAATGATTTTGTGGTGTTTCATGAGGTGTTGCTCCAGCGATTTCCATATCGGATGGTGCCAGCATTGCCTCCAAAGAGAATGCTAAGAGGTAAAAGTCTAGTGCGGCAAAATGATAATATAACTGTGAAACTAGAAGTCTGTCCAAGCACCCAGCTTCTTTGTTTGCCCTTTTTGAGGGGGACCTGTCAATGTTCAGCTTATAGATTGGAGTAGCACCATTCAAACAAGCAATGAGGGGATACTGATGCGGAATGAGAATGACCTGTTTATGTTGATATGCATGCATTGGACTCCTCCAACTAATGATAGCATGTGTATATTGTACCAGGCCTTTGAAGAAAACTAAATATGGCCTGTGTGTGCAATGCCAGGAGGGAGGAGGATGCAGTCATTGTTATGATACTGTGCCTTTAAGAAATGTGTTTTAATTATGTTTCTCTGCGGGATGTTTTAGCAGTCTCTGGGATTTTGTTGGCATGGTGTTGTCTGCAGCTGGTGTCCTTTATTATTGCTGAAGTTGTTTAATGGATATCATGTTGTTTTTAATCTGTTCTGTTTGTGTTCCCCTGGGATGGCAAAGTAGCATTTTCTTGGAGGTCATGTGGCTAGGGACTGCTATGCTTAATAGAAGCCCAGTTTTAGTCTCATTTTTCAGAAGCTGCTTGGAACTGTGAGAAATAACGATGTTTTCCCCCTCTTTGGGGTTAGAACATAGAACGTTACAGCGCAGTACAGGCCCTTTGGCTCAACATCGAGGGCCGATCAGTGGAACGAATCTAATGACCCTCTAACCTAAACTATTCCGATGTTATCCATATGCCTATCCACTGACCATTTGAATGCTCTTATAGTTGGCGAGCCCACAACAGCTGCAGGCAGGGCATTCCACGCCCTTACTACCTTGGAGTTTTTGCTAAGTATTGCTGTTTAAGTGCTGCTTTTGATTAGGGGAGAACATCTCTGTTTTTCCCTCTCTGAAGTCTGGAGACCAGAAGCTGCCAGAGATTGGGTTCACCACTCTGAGGTGGTGTTGTTTGGAGGATATATCCTGAACTGAAAACTGCTGGCTTGGATTTTCGTCCATGGGTGTTACAAAGCTGAAAGTCTAGCATCATGTGAGCAAACTAATTCTGAAGATGGGTGTATGTCTGTGGAATGTTGTTTCATGTTGGGACAACAGAGGTAGCTAGCTGTTAAGTTATACTGTGTCATGATTAAGTCTTGTAATTAGTAAAAGTTCGCTAATTCTGTTATATTTTAACAGTGTACTTAAATAAAATTTGTTTTAGCTTCCTAGTGAGTCCTTTGAATCATACCTGGAGTGAAACAACTTATGCTCACCCACGCCAAAACGAAACACAAAACTTAGGGTCTAGGCTATCGTCACAAAATACCTTGGAGTTTCTGGCCTGGGTCTTAAAACCATGTAGTGAACTTCAAATGTGTTCTATAAGTCTACAGCCTGACTGAATTGAGTTTCATCTTCCAGGCAAAGTTCAGGGTGATTATTGCGGTCTGTCTTCCTGGCAGTGTTTCAGTACTTAAGCTCTGAAGAAGGGTCATCTAGACTTGAAACGTTGGCTGTATTCTCTCCCCACAGATGCTGTCAGACCTGCTGAGATTTTCCAGCATTTTCTGTTTTTGTTTCAGATTCCAGCATCTGCAGTATTTCGCTTTTACCTTCTGTACTTGCTAGTTACACTGAGTGATGTCACTAAATGCAGTTAACATAAGTAAAAAATCTGAATGTAGTGCAATATTTCAATGAATTTCCATTTTAAACTGAGAAGTGAAAATGTGGCTGTTAGGTCATTCAGTATATTCAAGCCTGATATTGATCAATTTTTTGATATTAAGAGAATCAAGGGATATGAAGACAAGGTGTGATAGTTGAGTTGAGAAAGATGATCAGCTATAATCTAATTGAATAGTGGAGGAGGCTCAAGGGACTGCTTGGCCTATGCCTGCTCTGATTTTTTTTTTTGTTTTGTTGAGCATTATTTATACTGACACTCTCTAGAAACTCCCATAAGCATTGAGCAATTGGTTCCTTGAAATAATGCTTGCATGTGAGTGTTGCATCAACCTTTGCTACTTTGAGGGAGAGGCTGTTTTTAAAAAAAACCAATGCTTGGAATTGTGAACAATTTTTTTTACTGTGCCTTGCAAGCATTTTCAACTGTTTAAATTTCTCCCTTCCCAGTTGACCGTGAGTTTATTGAGTCTCGGCGACGTGCTCTGAAACGTTTTGTTAACCTGGTGGCTCGTCACCCATTCTTTTCTGAAGATGAACTTCTTCAAATCTTCCTGTGCTTCAGTGGTCCTGTGAGTATTGTGTAGAGCAACATTCTATTTGCCATTTCTCATGTGCAAGAAAGTTTCCTGGGAATGGCTGGTTTGAGCAATCAGTGAATAGTGAGCAATGGTTCCTATCTAGAGCAGTGAGGGACTACTATTGTGTAGTACAGAATGGTGGAGGGTTGCTGGAAGAATTTATTTTCCCCACCTGTCCTCTTAATGCTGAGTGCCAGATCTCAGTTTAGCTGTTGTTGAGAGGTGTTGAATGAAGCCAAGGGATGGGGGGAATGTGGGTGGACAGGGAATTCCCACCATTCCTCTGATGCCTGCTTTTTACATCAGTTCACCTTTGCTGAACTGATGTGTGGGGCATGGTGGAAGATCTAAGAGAAGAGAGAATCTCCCAGAGCTACAACTGATGTGACCTCAAAGAAAATATAAATATTTTGTAACATCCTGATGCCTCTGCACTATAATTATATTGAAAAGGTTGGCATGATTACAAAACAGAATTGCCTAAAATTAACCTGTTATTAATCTGATGGCCATTTTACTTGGTTACTGGGGACAGCACTGAGAAAACTCCGAGCTTGATACTTCAACCTTAATATGTGTTATTGATGACTAGATATTTCCTGTTGTCTTGTTTAAAATTACAAAACGGTTTCCTACCTTGGTGTCTCACATATCTTTAAGGGAAAGATATCCTAAGTCCAAATTTAAAACTCCTGTCTCATACAAATGGGCCTTACTTTTAACCACCCTCCACAATAATTAAGTGAATCACTCCTGTATTAAACTGCTTCATACCATGTTAATTGCAGTGGTTGAAGAACAAAATCCATTAACTAAGATGAGCAAAATGGCCAGCTATACCAGAAAAATGCTGAGCACAAAGTTTAAACAAAAGTTGTTTGAAAATGGACCCTTTTCTTGAAATAGGATTTTACATATTTTCCCTTTCGTTTTGAAAAGGATGTCCAGAATAAGATTCGGGAATCGTTACGAGGTGTGGGTGATGAGTTTATGACGTGTGAAATTGCAGCAACAGCTAAGGTAACAATTGGAAGAGCATTGTTCTTGTAGGAGTAAATATTTCCATGGCTAATCCAGCGATGCTTTATGTTCTAATGGTGCCAGCAAGAGGTTTTCAATGAAGCATATTGGTGTTACCATCATACTACATCCACTTGCAAAGCAATCAAGAGTATAATTACAGATTATGTCCTTCCAAACTGGGGTTGTCTGCAGAGAGCATCCTGGCGTCTAGTTTTAAGTACTGTTAGTTACAGATCACACCATTAATCATGGGAAGTGATTTAATCAAGTGCACTTTGGTGCCATGAGATCTTTTACATCTGTCCACAAGGGCAAATAAAGCCTCAATTTAATGTCATCCAAAAGACAACATTTCCAACAATGCAGCACTCCTTCCTCAAACCAAAAGCCCAAATGCACAATATGAAATAATCTGTAGTTTAATTTTAACTTCTAGGCTTCCAGTTGATGCAGAAGGATACAAGTTGACCATTCAGTCTCTTGAGCTTGTTCTGGCATTCAGTTAGATTGTGGCTGATCTGCACCTCAACTCCACTTATGTGCCTTTGCTCTATATACCATAATATCATGACCCAGCAGTGAACTCTGACTTCCTTATGAAAGCTTTAGCTATCCTACTGTGCCCACCTTTTGAGGAAAGCAGTTCTCAGATTTCTATTAAGTAAGTAAATCATCTATTTCAGTGGTGTTGGTTGAGAGATGAATATTCCCCAGGACACTGGAGGGTAGGTGGGGAGCTCACCTGCACTTTTAATGCTGTCATGTGATATTTTACATCTATCCATGAGGGCAAATAAAGCCCAGTTTAATGCTGTCCAAAAGATGGCATTTCCAATAATGCAGCACCCTCTCCTCAAACCAGGTGCAGTCAAGCTAGAATTTGTAATGGTGCAATGCTGGCGTGGGAGTGTTAACCTAAATTAGGTGCTCAAGACTCCAAGTTTGGTGTTTATTAATCTAATATAGAGTCTAAATAATATTCTTACAGCTGTATGTTTCAAGGAACGAAGTGTCCAGCTTTCAGTTATTTTGAAGGAAAAGACCAGTATTGATGTTACTTCCGTAAGTTGTAAAGATTCTTCTCTTCCCCATCCCACCCCCTGACAAATGCAGGAACTACTTCCTCCTGATGTTCAGGCTCAGTTTGGTGCCAGCAGGGAGCTGATTCGAAACATCTACAACAGCTTCCGTAAGCTGAGGGACCGGGCAGAGAGAATGGCCAACAGGTCTGCTGAGAACGCCACTGATCTCCTGCTGTTTGGGAAGGAATTGAGGTAAGTGCTGAGACTTTCTGATGTGGGTTCAGTTGTGTCATAATTATTACTATTACCCATTACTGTGACCTGAATTTTAACAACTTTTTAAACTTTTCTTGACACGTTGCCAGTCCTGTGTCATGTGCTCTTCTTTGCTTGTGAGCCCCTATAGCTCTAACTGACTTTGGGAAAGAGACCAATGTCTTTTTATCCCCCTTCCCCTTTCCCTTATTTTTGTCAGCACTCTGTATATATCTCTTGCTGTCTCATTCCTACTTTGTGTCCCTCTCTCTCTCACCACTTACCCCTACTTTGAGGAGTGTGCACTTGTATCTGTTGGAGGGTTAATCTGGGACAGATGGTATTTTACCTCTTACCATAGAGCACATCTGGGCATGGGTTTGAAACTTGCACTGTGTGCTGTCAATGCTGAGCAGAGGGTAGTGATGTATTTCTGCTTGGGCAGAGAGAAGAATTCAGCTAGTTTTGACGATCACATGGTACAACCCAGTTGCAACTGTTACAAAGACAGGGTAGACAGCGAAGAAGGAAAGTACAGCAGAAAATGGAGCCAATTTGCTTGGGATGTATCCCATGATTGTGGAGAGAGGGCTGAGACTTGCATGGTTTACCGTCGAGAGGTTATTGGGGTTGGACGTGCATCATAGAAGCTGCTTCTTCAAGATTATGCAACTTTCAAAGTTTCTTATGCAACTTTCAAACTTTCAACTTTCAAACTATCGGTCCAGCTTAGTTTTAAGGGATACGTTACAAGTTGTGATTGCCATTGTAGTTATTTAAGGATGGAAACTATTCCGATCAAGCCCACAAAAGTTGTGTTCGGTGAACAGGACTTAGTTTATCAGGAATTCAAAAGCTAGAGCAGTGATTGATTATGGCAACATGATAAGCCAAGGAAGAGGGAGGCCATTGAGGTGGAGGGGTTGAAGGATGAATAGAAAGCACGTTTTTCACCAGGCTGTGAGACTGGGAGCAGCTGTAGTTTATTTTTGCAGGAGTGAATTTATGGAGAGCTTTAAGTTGCAGGGTCAGTGACTGAAAGAGACTCAAAATAGCAACCACCCCCATTCCCCTGGAGAAGCTCAAAGGCCATCCTGAAGTGAGCAGAGAAATTATTCTGGCACAGCAATAAGTAAATGCTTGTGCTTATAGAACTCGAGGCTCCTGAAGAATGAGGGGGCTAATTAAAGCCGAGCAAAATGGGACCGCATGCACTGTTTTTCAAGTGATAAATGATTGACTAGTTTAACCTGCATTCCTACTTTTAAAATGAGAGAGCACTTCCATGGTATAAGCTTCTTTCACAATCATAGGATGTTCTAAAACGCTTTGCAGCCAATGAAGTACTTATAAAATGTAGTCACTATTCATTACGCAAGCAGTTTACTGTGGGGTCATGACCTCTTTAGAAAATCCTAGACGTGACCAATTTTTACTTTCCTAAAAGATCTTTATTCTTGGGATATTGGTCTCACTGGCAAGGCTGGCATATATTGGCCCTTTGGTTGTTTTTGAGAAGATGGTGGTGAGCCACTGCCTTGAACCACCACAGTTTGTAGTGAAGGTGCTCAAAGTGCTGTCAGGAAGGGAATTCCAGGATCTTGACCTAGCAACATTAAAGGACCACAAACATTAATATAGTGTCCAAGTCAGATGACGTGTGACTAGGAAGTGATATTTTACTAATGTGCTCTAACTTTTTAAGTTTTGTTCCTCCAACTACTATCACCTTTCTGTATCTCAGTACCCTGGGCTCTGACACAACACCAGTTCCATCATGGGCATCAGCAGCAAGCAACACGTGGGGTGCCCTGAAGCAAGCCCTTAAAGGCTTATCTGTGGAGTTTGCACTACTCGCTGATAAAGCTGCACAGCAGGCAAGTCCAGTAATTAAACATTGCCTTCGCCATTGGGCTACAAAGAAAGAAAAATCTGACTTTTGTCAAGTGAGCTTGTGAGTTGAGTTAAATATTGGCCCGAACACTGAGGGGAACACCCTGCTCAGATTGGAACAGTGCCGTGGCATCTTTTACATTAATCTAAGAGGGAAAATTATACCTTTGTTTAACATCATCTGAAAGATGGTACCTTTGACAGTCGAGCAGTCTCTGTGGTGCACTGGGATTGTCAGCCTAGATGGTGTGTTCAAGGCTCTGGAATGAGACATGAACCCATAATAATCCAAACAAAGTTGCTACTCACTGAGCCACGGCTAACACTGTTGGTTTTAGCAATTGTAGAATGCTGTTGCATCCCTGTAAATGGTATCTTATCCAAAGTCAGTAACAATCGAGTGCAGGTCCATGTTGAGTGCATCTGCGCTAAACCAAACTTCTGGTGTGATTTTCTATTTAATATTTAGAAGGTAAATGTGTGCCTCCCAGTGTCTGGGAGACTGATATGAGACCATGATTGCAAATCTGCCACAGTGGTGTGTGGATCAGAGACATAAAAGAAGGGACAAAAAAACTTTAATTGGAGTGGAGAAACATGTTGCAGTTTTTAAGTTTGTTTCCATGTCTTTAACAGGGTAAGCGAGAAGAGGAGGAAGTGGTGGAAAAACTCAACCTTTTCCTGGATTTACTGCAGTCCTACAAGGTAAGTGCTATCACTGTGAATTGCATTTGAAGCAGGTCTGATCCCGAATGGGTCAGTTAGAATGTAGAAAAGTTTCAGATGTAACCCTCCGAGTTTTGATGACGGACACATCTGGTTTGAACAACTGTGATTTCAGAATCTATTTTTAATTTAGTTTAGCCATACTGCTACTTGTTATTCGAAGCAGGAAGTCTGGCCTGATGTGCTGACAGCTGAGAGTTCTCCATTCCAGTACTCTGGCTGGCATTGGTAACCTATCTGACCACCTGGCAGTAGGAAGGAGCTGATGATGTATCTGCAGGATGAGACAGAATTGAAATTATTTCATTTTCAGACAGTTGTGGGATGCATTTTTATTTTAGAGATCCTTCCATTTCCTAAATTGAAGTTGAATTACCTGTATTTTGATCTCTTGCTTTTAGGACTTGTGTGAGCGTCATGAGAAAGGTGTTCTTCATGAACACCAACGAGCATTACAAAAATACAGCTCCATGAAGCGGCAGATGATGAGTGTAACTGTGCAGGACAAGGAGCAGATTTCTGTGGAACAATTGGAGTCACGAATTGTACAGGTGCTCTGCTCGTCTTTCTTTTTTGCTGCTGTAAATACATTTGGTCAAGAGATGTTTACTGTAGCTGTCCATTGCCTTGTCAAAATTGCCTTTTCTTCATTTGGCAACTTAGAGTATTAGCTGGTTCTTTGATTAAGGGTGGGCCCCCAACAAAAATGAGGTATTGTTTTGATGAAGAGAAACTGTTTGAATGATGTAAATGAGTTGAAGATTTAATGATTGCAGAATCTTGGGTGTTGTGAGCATGGAAGGTGTGCAATAAACAATTTGAATGCAGAGAAGAATTTGGAATCCAAGCTTGTCCTTGATATCAAGAGAGTGATCATAAGCAGCCCTTACCATGTTGTTGAGGTCAGAATACAGGGCCCCTTGAAGAAAATAAATCCATGTTGGTGGTTGAATGACGTTTAAACAAGAACGACTTGCATTTATTTAGTGCTGCTAATGTTGTAAAGTGATCTAAGATGTCTCACTGGAGCGTAATCAAACAAAATCTGATAAAGTCACAATGTGATATTCAGTTAGAGGTAGGTTTTAAAGAGTACTGTATATGAAAAGAGAGCATGAGCAGCAGCGAGGTTTAGGGAGGGAGTTTCACGCCCTAGGGCCTTTATAGCTGAAGGCACATCTGTCAGTAGTGGAATGATTTAAAATCAAAGATGTGCAAACATTGGAGGTGCACAAAGTGTTTTTGGATCCGAAGAGATTACGGAGAAAGGGAGAGGCGAGGCTGTGGAAGGTTTTAAACACCAAGGTTAATATTTTAAAATGATTAATTTCTGGACATGGAACCATTGTAAAAAGTGATCATGGGAGGAAACTGGGGTGGGTGGAGTTTTGAGGTCCTTGGAAAATACATTAAATTGAGACATTCAGGGAGGATTTTGATAATTTAAGAAATATTGGGAGAACTAAGCAGGATAACGGCCTGTGGGCTAATCTTGTGGAAGAAATGTCACGATACAACACATACTTTTCTGTGGAGCAGTCATTGTCATTAAGACCATAAATATTTTAAAAATAGCCTGGAGTTAATGATGCCATAAAGGTACTGGCTTCCCATAATAGTGGCAATAAACTGCTGATAAATTACTCAGAGGGGGGTAGGTGAAATTTTATCTCCAGAGTAGTGCACTTTTGTAGTCTCTGTTCATTTTCCTTTAATATTCAACTATGATCTTATTTCAGCAAGAAAGTACAATCTTGACCATGGAACTCCGGAACTATTTCTCAATGTTTTGCCTGCACCAGGAGACTCAACTCATCCACATCTATCTACATATCACCTCTCATGTGCTGACTGCCTTCATTGATTCCCAGATCCAAGGGCACCGAGAGGTATGGCTCAACCTGCAATAGTGATTTTACTCGTTATTCCTTCTGCTATGTTTGCTAAGGGTTTGAACCTCCTTTGATTCTGTGCTGCCAGCTGCCCTCGAACCTGACCCACATGTCCATTTAAGCACAAGCCTAAGAGTGTTTAGCTGCATGAGGTATCACTGCTGAGCATGGTCCTGTCTACGCTTTTTTAAAAATGTTTTTATTGAAATTTTCTATTTTACATTTACCACAAAACGCAACGAATTCCTAAAATCTAGGACATTATTCCACATAAGCATACAGAAAAGACCGGTGAATATTCACATGATCCAATTATCAATCATTGCAGTTGTTGTGGTAGTGAATTCTCCCTTATGGATAAGAAAAGGATACCAGAAAGATATCAGGATAAACCATGGCCCCATGGTGCACACCCTTCTCCACAGGATAACATATATGGGATTTGTCATGGGGTAATATACAACCAATCAGGGCCTAACTCAGCATCCCCGGGCCTCCATGCAATAAAAGGATAACACACAAAAAGGGAACATCAGGATACTGCCATCAGTACAAGATGTGATGTGGTTAGGGTAGGCTATCATGTGCAGGAACTAGTAAGCCAAGGATTTGTACACCTTGCGTAGACTTGCAACACAAACCTTCTCCAGCCATATCACAGACACCGATCAGGCTCCCATTCACCAAATAATTTAAACAGTATTTCACTAAGGAAACCCGACTGACAAGATGAAGAATCATCAAGACACCCATCAATAGGGTATTTCAAGGAGAGATAAGAACTTCCTCCTTCTGACAAGAAAAGGGAAATCTTCTAGGATTAACTATAACAAATCAGGTCTATATCAACACCCTACTTGCCCAGATAAAGAAAAGAAATTCCTAAGAGAGGAGTATCTAACGAGTACAAGCCTAATTTATTCAGCCTCTCCTCATAGCTCAACCCCCTCAACTCCGGCATCAGCCTAGTAAACCTCCTCTGCACTCCCTCCAAGGCCAAAATATCCTTGCGTAAGTACGGTGCACAAAACTGCACACAGTACTCTAGCTGCGGCCTCACCAATGCCCTATACAGCCGCAGCAAGACCTCCCTACTTTTATATTCAATCCCCCTCGCTATGAAGGCCAGCATCCCATTCGCCTTCCTGACCACCTACAAGCTGGGTTTTTGCGACTCATGCACAAGGACCCCGAGGTCTCTCTGCACCGTCGCCTGCTGCAGTTTTTCGCCATGTAAGTAATAACCCTTCCTACCATTATTCCTACCAAAGTGGACCACCTCGCACTTGCCAACATTAAATTCCATTTGCCATTTCCTGGCCCATTCGCCCAGCCTATCTAGATCCTTCTGCAGACTCTCCACACCCTCCGCACAATTTGCCGTTCCACCAATCTTGGTGTGATAAGAGAGGGGATTAAGGGTTATGGGGACAGGGCGGGAATGTGGAACTGAGCCACGACAGATCAGCCATGATCTTATTGAATGGCGGGGCAGGCTCGAAGGGCTAGATGGCCTACTCCTGCTCCTATTTCTTATGTTCTTATGTATCAGGATTATTCAACAGATGACAGACGTAGTCTTTCAGCATATATTTTCACGGGAAGTATACCAGGAACAGAAGAGCATAACCTCATAAAAAACAGGATACCCTCCACCTGACCCGGACACAAACAACTACTACTGCCCTGAGCCGCTCTGTCACACTAAGGGACAACAAGCCAA
The DNA here is from genome assembly GCF_965287045.1 of Carcharhinus amblyrhynchos. Classification (NCBI taxonomy): domain Eukaryota; kingdom Metazoa; phylum Chordata; class Chondrichthyes; order Carcharhiniformes; family Carcharhinidae; genus Carcharhinus; species Carcharhinus amblyrhynchos. The sequence goes on from NW_027650429.1 coordinate 56,764, forward strand.
GAACATTCCCATCACTCTTGTATATTGAGCAATCCCTTTCTCTAACTACTGCAGAGGTGCCATTTAGGCCCACTATCGACACAATTCTCAACCCATTTTGTCACATCTGAAAAACCCTAAAAACTGCATAATGTGCCCATTGTATATTCCATAAGCCACTTCCTGTGCATCCAAACCAAAATTGAAGACTGATCTATAAGGCTAGATATCCAAGGATTACAGAACTACACAAGCCCAAGTGTGTTTGACTGTTCAGCTGCGTAAGGTATCATCACTAAGTCCGATCCTTTCTGCACTTTTTAAAGAGGTCTTTATTGAAAGTTTTCTATTTTACACTTACCACAAGATGCAACAAATTCCCAAAATCTAATATATTATTCCACACAAATTTTCCTAAAACATTCCCCATTCCATCAACACCAGGGATGCCAATGACAAAAAAGTCTAGTCTTTTCTAGGATACATAATCCTAATTTCTGAGGAAACAAGCAAGGATTCCTAAATCCCAGAACAACAAAAGAAAAACCCAATCCCGGTGGTTCCAATGAGGGGTTCTCCTCACCCACAACAAGAACTTATTAGGCCATGCCAACGATCTCTGTACCAAACCACCTATCTACCATCCTGCTGTGGTGCTACTCATGTAATGGGTTAATGGCTACTCAAATTGGGTTACAAAAAAAAAGTACTCCCTCAGCGTAAATGCAAGGGTTACAGCACATTTAAAAGAATACCTCATGTCCGACAACCAACTCAGCATTCTCTTTAATGGAAAGAAGCTGACACACAAACGAGGCCCTTCCCCATTCCACTGCCGGACACTGGTGGACAAATACCATCAAATATCTCATTGATCAAATATCTCAAAGATCTCATGGAGGCATATAAGATGATGGATGGGATAGAGGTGGAGAGGCTCTTCCCGCTCAGAAAGGACAGTAGGACTAGAGGGCACAGCCTCAAGATAAAGGGGGGGCGGTTTAAAACGGAGTTGAGGAGGAACTTCTTCACTCAAAGGGTGGTGAATCTCTGGAATTCTCTGCCCATTGAAGTGGTGGAGGCTGCCTCGCTAAATATATTTAAGACGCGGGTTGATAGGTTTTTATTAGGCAAGGGGATTAAGGGTTATGGGGAGAGGGCGGGAAGGTGGAACTGAGACACAACAGATCAGCCATGATCTTATTGAATGGCGGGGCAGGCTCAAAGGGCTGGATGGCCTACTCCTGCTCCTATTTCTTATGTTCTTAAATAGAAAAAAAAGACAATCCTGATTTTTCACAGGCTAACAGACAGCAAATATCTTTGTTTTTATATATCCTACACCCATCACAAAATCAGGTTTTATAATCTCAAGGAAACAAAATTCAGGATTAATGATGAACAGCAGGATAATTTAGCCATCCATGGAGCTTGAAAAAGCCAAAGCCATTACAGGTTCACAGAGCAGGATCCAATCAGAGCTTCACTGAACCCTCTGCAATATCATCGCCCCAAAGTCCTGGCAAAGAAAAGACTAGGTCCCAGCAGGTGGCAAGGACCCAACACCTCCAACCCTTCCCGACAAACACACAGGACAAAGCAATGTAAGACCAATCCCAAGCCTTGAAGACTGGATACAACGTGCTTCATTGAACTCAAGACATTCAGCCCTAAAATTAAAGTTGTGACAGCATGACAGTCAATTCTCAAATTCAGCTGGGGAGTCATCAGCAATGCGCCTCGGAAGACCGGGCGCATGGATGACGCTTCTCCAGCCCCATCTCTGAATCGACCAGGATGTACAGCATATTATGCAGCAGGATTTCTAAGGCTGGAAGATGAGCTCCTACTGAAGAAATTACCCCCTCAATTGACAACATTCTGTTCTCCACTTCATCTATTTTCTTTAGGATATCTCTCAATTCATCAATATGAGCATCAAAAATCTTTGCCAGGAATGGAGACCGTTGTCTACAACTTCACTGATAAGGCAGCCATCATCTCAACACCAACATCATCATTGACGTATAGGGCTGCTCACCAGCTAAACCACCACTGTGAACTGGGCCCCATCATGGCTGTGTCCAACCACCTCAATCAAACAAGGAGTTTCTTAACTCGGCTTCCTTTTTGCCAAAATTAAGCCGAGATTTTCCAGATTATTCACATCAGGATTAGATAATTATGGATTTTGCATCAAGATAAGAAACAGGTTAAAAAATGAGTACTGCCAGAGCTCATGAAAACACAGCTGCTTCCATGACCTCATTTTTCCTGAAGCTTGGCAGTTTCCTCAATTGATTAAGTGACAGATGACCCTGGAGTTTCTAATTTGACCATAACATTTAGTGTTACGGAATATTGAAATAGCGTAGAAGCTCCTTCAGTGCCATTTTACCATTACTTGAATTGATATTTACAGGTTAGTGATTTATGTGTTTCTTTTTCCCCTGTTCCAGATGAGTGAAGTGTGGAATGACTTGAAACCGAAGCTGGGAGGCCTTTTGCCCAATGGAATGCCGTCACCTCCGCTGTCCCCAGGGAATTGGCAGAGTCCAACCTCCTTTTTCCCACAATGAATTGAGATGTCCCTGCATTTTTGATGGACAATTAAGATTTTTTCTCTTCCTCCTCGATTAAACATTCCAGATTTGTTTCCTACAAAAGGACATTATCCACAGTATGGTTGAAACTTCTTCAGACTTCAGCTGTACAAAGTTAGTGATTGGAAAGCCAACTCATTTATGTTGGCCATCTACTGCTGTTTATGCAGGGATCTTGGACTGTTGAAATCAAGTCCCTTTGTTGATCTGTGTGGACTTATGGCCAATGTTTGATTCAGTTGGGAGCACAAGTACATGAAGTAATTGGACAATTGTCTTAGTTTGGTTTAAGAAAATGTTAGAGCGGTCCTCAAATTATTCACAGTGCATCACTGGGGATGGAGAACAGCTTTGGCAGAAGTACCCCTCTCAAGTGTAGCTAGGATCCAGATTACCCTGACATGCTAAATTCTAACTCCCTGGGAAACATGTGCAGGCTAACGAGCAATGATGTTATTCACCATTGTATCACCTGCTTGAGCAGCGCTGCTTGTTAATTGTGAGGATCTCTTGATATGGTTATAATCCTGCAGGGGTCAGTGGTAGCAGAGTGGAACCACATGGCATTTTTGTAGACTGATGGGCAGATCAGGAGTTTGGTTCTTGGGGCTGAGGCAGAACTCATTTCAGTCATTTTTTAAACAGTATAAGCTTTTCCTTTTTCCTCTCCTCAAACCAGTAAATAAAGCTGAAAAATCTGATGAGCGATATCTATAGCTTTGAGTTCACTTGAACCAAATGGGAGCCTGGGTTTAAAATGGACTGTTTAGAATTTGTTGATTTTTGCTCCCAACTGCACTCTCTGTAGCCTGGGATCTTCATTTGGACTCTGAGCCAACATGAATTTAAAGATGTATTGACTGTTGCACCCCATTGTGGACTTGTACTGATTTTGATGCAAATGCACTCAATAGTTGTTTTGATTGTAACTTTCAGTTGTATTAACATTCTATAATTTCTCATTTTCTGAAGGTGCGAAACAAAATCATGTCTGTAATCTTGTTTGTGAGCAAGGTTGTGACTTGTTAGCATGAGTGAATTCACCTTGATTTCTTCTTTCAAATTGCACAGACCTATAGAAGGTGGAATTGTTGGCTGTAGATTATATATAATTGTATAATGCCCCTTGCCAAATAGAAATTGCAGAGTTCTTTTTTGTTTTTCTGAAATTATATAAATTTTCACTTCAGTGCTGTGTACTGGAAGCTCAGCTTTAAAAGTCACATATTTGAAATACTTTTTGATTCTGCTGAGAACTTTAGATGGAGGCTGATGTGCTCACCTGTGAACACAGTGGGAAATTCCAGTTTATACGTGGAACTACAATTGTTTTTTTCAGGCTTCTGGAATTCTTGTTAGGAATTGGCCAATTCCTCTCAAAGCTATTTGATTATTTACTTATTTAAAAATCTGAAATAATTTAAATGATTTTTAAATTAGACATACCTCGGTATATAAATGAAAATAGCAAGTGCAGGAAAAACAGGTCAGTGTTTTTTTTTTAGAAAGGGAAATAACCAAATTCACCTGAAAAGTTAACCAGTCTCCACAGATCACTGTATTGCAGCAATTTGAAGTGCAGTAACAGACAGAGGCTGTTACTTACAGTGCAGCACATTGTCAGAACCTTTTACAATCTATATTAACTTTGAGGGTCATCTGAGTTTCCTCCAGATGCTCTGGTTTCCTCCCACACTCCAAAGATGTGCAGGTTAGGTGGACTGACCATGCTAAATTGGCCCTTCGGGGGACTAGCAGGATAAATATGTGGGGTTACGGAGTTAGGGCATGGGTGGGATTGTTGTTAGTGCAGGCGCAATGTGCCGAATTGTCTCTTGCACTGTAAGGATTCTGTGATGAATCATGAGATATTTTCATGGGGACAATCAATGTCCCCTGAACTCAAACCTTGTAAAAACAGGAACAGATACCATGCTGTAAACTCCCTCTCTCTTGGTGTTTTTTGTTCTGGTTTATAATTGTTGCTCAAATTCCCAGGGTTTTTGACAATGATGAAAGGTTGAAATGGTGGAGTCAACGTTTGGGAAGTGAACAGATCTTGTGGGTGTTGGAGTGAGTTATGTTGATGAAGAGCCTTGGATAGGATTAGAAGGTCAACTTTGTGGGAAATGAAGTAATTGTATTTTATCTTGAATAGGTTTGGAATCAGGTCAAACTTGTGATCTTCAAATTTCCCTCAGTGTTGAGAGAAAAGTTGATCAACTCTCTAAGCTTGCTATAGATTAGGAGGCAAATGTATTTGTCACAGGACTTGGAGACACAGGCATTCGTTATTTATATACACCTGATAATTATTGGTGTTAGCTTTCACATAAGAAAACATTCAGCATTTTCACAAACTATTTGTATTTTAAACCTTGCCTGTGGGGGTTGGGAGAAAGAATCACCATTTTGAAACTTCATATGGAAGTTGCTCTTTTTTAGCATTCCTTTTATTTAATTATCCAAGTTTTGAACATGTTGGATTGTAACTAAATTTCCTACGACACAGCAATGATTACACGTCTAAACTGCTTTGTGATATCCTATCATTTTAAGCACTATAGAAATTTGGCCTTTACTTTTCCGTTCGTTTTTTACCATCCCTTTGCAGTCCCTAACAACAAAAGCTTGCAATATAAGCACAGAAAGATTGAACTCATTGAGATTTTTGGTTTGAGAAACCTCCTGCTCATCAAAAAATGTCACCTTTTGCATGTGCGGTTTAACAAAAAAAATTGCATGCAATATGATCCTTATTCCAACTCCAAACTGATCGGCTTCCCTGCCATCCAGAATGCTGATGTGTGGGTTTTGTTCCCCCCCCCCCCCCCCCCCCCCGCCACCACCGCCACATCCTTGGTCTGGGTAACAGCTGAACCTTTCTTTTGGCAGGAAATTGAGATGGGCAGCACAGAAGTAGTCATTGGACTCCTTTTGCTAATGCTGAAAAATTGGTTTAACAGTTACACAATTGTTATCAACCATTGATTAATACAAGTGTTTCTCCAATGACTGAGGATTTCACAGGTTCTGGTAATTTTGCATACTTGCTGGCTGAAAATAACCTGCTCCTCAGTTCTGTACTAATGTAGCCCTGTCCAGCAGCCCATTTTAAAATGGGTGATATACAGTCAGAGGGGTGATATGTTCTTGGGGAATTTTATTTCTTATTTTACAAACAGGGAAACTCCATTATTCTTATACTGAATCAAACTTTTATTATAAACTTCTACTTTAAAAAAAAATCCCCTTGCACTACATTTTGAGGAAGAGCAGAGGGGTTCTGGCTAATATGTATTGCTCAATCAGCAGTGTCTTTTTTTTAATTATCTGGTCATTGTTTCATTACTGTTTGTGGAAGTTTGCTGTGTGTGTGTGCTATATTACTTATAGTAGTGACTACACAAAAAGAAAACTGCCAATAAAATACTTTGGGATATTCTGCAGTCATGAAAGGCTTATACAAATGCATGTCTTTTTACACAGAGCCAAAACATCCATTAAATGTTACACTGCTGTTGATGGGGGGAGAGTTATCCTTCCAGCTGCTTTCAGTGCCTGATTGTATTGCTCACTAACTTGATATGGACAAAGATTTTGATATACTAAGCATTAAGCCACAAGTCCTCCAGGAATTACTAAAATTAGATTTTTTTTTTACTTTACCATTTCTTGATTATGAAGGAACCTGGAATGCTGATCTTCATGTTTTGTTGTTTGTATATTTCCATCCAGTGCTGGCAGGATGATTTTAAGATTGTGCAAAGTAATCCTTTTATCACCAAATTAATGGCTGCTCTCAGTAAGGAGTAAATATTCCATTTTTGAGTAAACTGGCAGGAGATGCCAGGAATGGGATATCAGATATATTTTCCCTTTTATATAATTGCTTACAAAGCCTTGAGATAGGGAGGTGCATAAAAATCAAATTGAAATATCAGTTTTGTTTGTGACAAAGCCCATTGATATCAGTGGATGAGTTGGAGGTGGGGTCACAGAAAATATGTGGAGCCTACTTAAGCAGTGTGACAACAAACAGTCTACAGGGTTTATGAACTAGGACAAACAACTCAAGACGCCTCCCAATAAAAGGGTGACTTCTCCAGCAAAATGCAGTGAGTGGAGGCTGGTTACATAAAACAAATCGTAAATTCAGTTCCAGTTATTTAGCTTGCAGTCTTCAGATGCGATGGATGGGAATTATCCAATCATCTACTGGCTGAGAGTAGTGGTGTCACTGTATGCAATCCCTGTTAATCAAAGACTCCAATATAAGATTCTACAATGGCCAATAAACTTTGAGCAATACGCCCCTCTACCTGGAGACTCAGCGGCACCAATTGCCCTATTATCTCTTAAGACGTGATTTGATTCAATTCCAGTTCGCCTGCCTGACTTCTGGCCCATTCTTCAGACAGGATTTATACTTTCATATAGGAAGTATATCTAACTTGACAGAAATTAACCAGCCTCACCAGAACTGGATGTTTGAAGAAATTGAAATCTCCAACTGAAGTGGTGGGGAATTTTGTTTTAAGGCTGAAGCTAAATTGTTTTTGACAGAGGGACCTGACAAATTAATTGAATGGATGTTTGACCAGGGAGTTCCTGTACTCAACACCCCAAAAACCCTTTAGAACCTAACGTGTTCTCTTATTATGATTGGAGGGGAGAAGTGGAAGTATTCAGTGGGATGGAGAATTAATAAGTTTGAGAATGAGAATTACCTCAGATGGAAATAATCAGATTTGTTTAAGAAAATTTATCGATTCAATTCTTTAGCTCTGCAAAAAAGGTAAGACCACGTATTTTTCTGAGCCATATACACCTTTTTCCTTTGACAATTTAGAAAAATTATGTATGGTCTTTGATCTCCCAATCATGCTGGATAGGGAGGTATAACATGTTTTAGTATCAATTTTTTAAAAGAAGCAATGGAGACATTTTTCCTGGGGGAGCAAGGAAGGAAGGAGAGTTGGTGACTCAGGAAATTGTTTCACAGGAGATGTTTATAGAGAAGGATGTTGAAATATAAATGTTCCTTGCAAATCTGGAGAGTTAAGTGTTGATCATTTACGTAGTATATACTTAGGCAAGATATACAATCTCTGCTCAATCGGTTGGAGTTTAATATTTGCACTTTATTGAATAACATTTATGTTAACATTCAAATTATTAGATACAGAATATGAAGCAAACTCATTGGTTTGCAATATATATTTACTGTGTATAAAAATTATCGACAATAAATTATATAGACCTCTGAAACTATGTTTTTGTGTTCTAAGCAGTTGCTCATTCAAAAAATGTTTTTAATAACTATTTGTTAAGACCAAATGGGTACTAAAATATCTGTCCCTACATAGGGGAGGATTTTGCAAATTACTAGTGAAATGGATAAGAAAAATGGGTTCAAAGGGTGTTTTTCTGTGGTGAAGTTGGTGGCATTTTTCAAGGAGAAAGAGCTGAATGAGCCAATTAACATACGAGTGTCAGAAAAGAAGTTGGTTGGAGGTGAGAGTTAAAACCAAGGGAGGCTACAGTTTTCCCTGGGGTGATTGAGATGGGGAACTAGGAGAAGGCTGGAAACAGTGAATGTGAGGAAACTGCAAAGCTGCCTATGAGTACGTCGTGTTTATAGTATTCAAATAAATTGGTTGGACTGAAACCTGGTGTTGTCAGACTTTTTACTACGTCGTGTTTGACAATGGAAGTAGTTCAGTTATCCCAATCTCAACTCCTACTGTTGTGCTCTTTAAATTGAGTTATAGGCAAAAGTCCCCAAAGAATGGAAAGGTTTCAGACGAAGAGGAGGAATCATTTGAGTTTGAGGAAATGGAAGGATTCATTTGATATCTTTAACAAGTGGCTTTCTGCACTACAAAAAAGAGAAAGTTTTCCCAAGGGATTGCTGGGGCTAATAGTAGACACTCTGCCATTCTTCAGTTTCCAAATGTATTGATGGTAACTTGCATTTATGTAGACTTTTAATGTGGAGCACCTTGGTGCACGAAGCTGCTCCACAGAAATGTTATCAAACAAAATTAGGCTACATGAGGACAAATGATCAAAAGTTTGGTTAAAGAGGTAGATTTTAAGAAATTAAAGGAGGCAAGCGAAGTTTAATGAAGGAAATGTCAGATCATGTGCTCTAGGCAACAGAAGGCATGGCTGCCAATTAATTAACGAATATCAGGGACGTGTAAGGCACCAGAATTAGAGGATTTTAAGCCTGGAATAAGATGCAACGGAACTGATGCCTTAATCCCAAACAACTGGTCATAACCAGCTTGAGATATCATGGCAACTGATCTGCAAGCAACAGATAAGCTTCTTTAAATTGCATCTAGGAACAGCCATTTTATAACTGGGCAGGATGCATGTCAAGATTAACCCCAAACTGGAAAAAAATTTTACAACTAGAGGGAAATGAGTTTATACTGTTGTGATCTAGAATACTATGATCTAGTTACTGTTAAATATGCTTCCACCCCCTTTATGTAGTCTACATAAAGGGGGTGGAAGCATATTTAACAGTAATTTTAAGAAGGGAATTAGATAAATACCTCAAAGTTTGCAGTTAGGACAGGTAGTATTGAAGAAGCAGAGGAGTTGCAGAAGGACTTGGACAGATTAGGAGAGTGGGCAAAGAAGTGGCAAATGGAATTCAATGTGGAAGTGAGGTTATGCACTTTGGAAAGAGGAATGGAGGCTTAAGCTATTTTCTAAATGGGGAAAATGCTTAGGAAATCAGAAACAAAGGGACTTGGGAGTCTTGTTTAAGATTTAAGGTTAACATGCAGATTCAGTTGGCAGGAAGGCGAAGGCAAACGCAATGTTAGCATTCATGTCGAGAGGGCTAGAATAAAAGAGCAGGGATATACTTCTGAGGCTGTACAAGACTCTGGTCAGATCCCATTTGGAGTATTGTGAGCAGTTTTGGACCCCACATCTAAGGAAGGATGTGCTGGTCTTGGAAAGGGTCTAGAGGAGGTTCACAAGAATGATCCCTGGAATGAAGAGCTTGTATGAGGAATGGTTGAGGACTCTGGGTCTGTACTGTTTGGAGTTTAGAAGGATGAGGGGGGATCTTATTGAAACTTGCAGGATACTGCAAGACCTGGCTAGAATGGACTGCGAATGCTGGAATCTGAAACCAAAAGAGAAAATGCTGGAAAATCTCAGGTCTGGCAGCATCTGTAAGGAGAGAAAAGACTGACATCGAGTCCAGATGACCCTTTGTCAAAGCTTTGAGAGAGGAACTGCTTCCAGATTTTTCTAATTCCCCATAGGAAGGAAGGGGGAAGTCTGAATTGTTTCCAATTCACTACACCCACTAGAACTGCAAGTTAAAAGTTTAGTTTTGAATCGATATAAAAGCTGCTCTTTGATACATTGTTGATCTTGAATTAGAGTCCATAGAATCCCTACGGTGCAAAAGGATGGCATCTGGTCCATCAAATCTGCGCTGACCACAATCCCATCAGGCCCTATCCCCAAAACCCCACTTATTTACTCTGCTGGCCCCCTACCACCAACTAGTAATTCAGCATAGCCAATCAACCTAACCGCACATCTTTGGAATGTGGGAGGAAATGGAGCACCAGAGGAAATTATCAAAGTGTAATATGGTTGTTTCACATCCCTCAAATTATCTGTTGTAAGGACACACTGGTATTGGTTCTACAGGTCCATGGCTCTCCAGTACTTCAACCAAAAGATCAATCTGGATAGGAACAGTCTTTGAACTAACAAGTATTACTCACCTGATCCTTATACTTTCCAGCAGCATTCTAGATGTTCTCCCTCTTTATTGCAAGTAGAATTCCACCTGTAGTTATAGTAATGAGTGCACCTGATCCCTACAGACTAGGTCCCTCCAGCATCAGGACATGAGTTGCAAGTGCATGTTTCGGGCACAGTTTTTTTGTTAAAGATTGGGGAATGTCCTGGCCAGACTGATCAGTGGTGTTGTGGATTTGGGTGGAGATTCATGAACCCCAAGCTTCCTGTCCACAAATTGCTGTTTTGGCTCTGTTAGGGACCAGATCAGAAACTCCAAGGTATGTTAAGTTAGCCTAGACCCCAACCATTTTTGATTTTGGCATTCAGGTGAGCATAAGCTGTTCCACTTCAGGTATGATTCAATTGACCCACTGGGAAGCTTTTGTTAAAACAAACTTAAAGAACAAAGGCTACAACAAAAAGAATTAACTTGCCGATTAAAATATATTTAAACATGACAAAGTATAATTCTTAACAGCTATCCATATCTTTATTGATCCAATTTTAAGAGTCAGATAAACAGAAATCCCTTCTTCAGGGTTAGCGCCAAAACCAGATGCTGACATGGATGCTAGATTTCCACCCTTTCAATACTCTACACAGACATCCAGACAGACAACTGTTTTCTGACACTCATACAACCCCCTCCAGAAAGACATTCACCCCCAAACAGCAAAATTTCTGAGAAAGAAACTTATTTCACAGCAGATTCCATACTCCTAACTCCAGAGAGAGAGAGAAACTGCTCTCTAACAACTCCAAGCAGCATCTAAGCTTGATTTCTGTGTAAGCCTAGTTCCACCCAATCACATGATTTTCTGTCAATCAATATGACCAAGTCCTACTCTGCAAAACTCCAGGCGAACACTAAAATAACAGAACAGCATTAGTTCAGGTTAAAAACAAACATTCTAGCAATTAGGAACAATTATGCTGCTGCAGTAACAAAAGGGCAGCTGGATACAGGCAAAACAGTTCTAATTTAAAATAATTGCTGAAACAGATCCCACACAAAAACATGACATCCATTTCTTAAAGGCACAGTATTATCACAAACCTAAATCTAGAGTGCAATCAGCACTTTAATCTCTTCTGCTTTCCTTTTCCTTTCCTCTCTTCACTACACTACTTGTTCTAGGGAACAAGACCCTCAGATCATTCAGCCAGGGTACGCACCACTCATTCTCCACCACCCCTTTCTCTCTCCCTACCCTCCTTTCCTGCTGGAGTTATTTATCTTGATGTGGAGATGCCGGCGTTGGACTGGGGTAAACACAGTAAGAAGTCTCACAACACCAGCTTAAAGTTCAACAGGTTTATTTGGTAGTAAATGCCACTAGCTTTTGGAGCGTTGCTCCTTCGTCAGGTAAGAACTCCCACTACCTGATGAAGGAGCAGCACTCCAAAAGCTAGTTTGCTGCTAAATAAACCTATTGGACTTTAACCTTGTGTTGTGAGACTTCTTACTATGTTGTTTATCTTGCCATGGAAAGCAGTGATGTGAACACCTTTTGGGAGTTTGAATCCAACTTTGGTTTCCGTCAGATAACCCAAAAGAGAGGCACACACGTTACTGAGGAAATAAACCATTGTGGTGAGTGAAATAGTTTGTTTTGTTTTATGAAATTGTGCTGTTACCCACCTTGTTTCCTGCTTTAAATCTTTGTGATGAAAGAGGAAAGTCGTAAATAAGATTTGGAGTTTATTGCATGAGACGTGCACAGTTTAAGAATAAAGAAAAAGATTGCCTTTTTGAGTTAGATTGTTAATGAATAGCTGTCCTTGTGCACCATCTAGTGACCAGTTTCAGAGTACACTTAGAATTTCCCCCTTGTCCTCTCCACAAAGACTCTAACTTTGGGAGTTTTCTCCTTTAAAAAGTGTTATAAAATGAAAATTAATTTGCTTGTGACCATGGGCACAAATCACAAAACCCATTCTTTATCTCGCAGCAAATGGATTAATCAATTTACATGGAATCTGAATAACATCCAGTAACAAGCCCTCCAAATCCCTACATACTCCATGGTTTGTTGCTCAAGTATCTCAGTGAGGCAATGAGCTTACACTTACGTCCAAGGCTTGAAATTATGCAACTCACTTTGTAAAGGGAGGAAGAATACACTGCAGCAGAGATTTTCTTGGGTTTGTTCAAGAAATACAATGCATCACTGCAGGTGGGAGTGGATGAGTTAGGGACCACAGAAAATTGGTGTTATCCTTGAATTGTGTGTGTCTCAACCCCACTTAATTATCCTATAGTTGTGTTGAAGCATTTCGGCGCACCTAGGATCAGGATTGTAAATGCTTGGATTACCTTGAAATTTAGGATTAATCACCATGAGTGGCTTAAATGAAAAATTGTTGTCTGTGTCAGCTGGGCCAAAGGCTATTTAACTGACAAGTCAAAAATCATCCAATCAGTAATGAATTGATACAGAAAGGGAAATTGGAAGTGTTGGGGAACCAATGTCAGGAGTGTGATGGTGGAGCAGTTGGAGGCACAAGGATGTGATGACATCTCCTGGAGAAGTCCAACTGGAGTTGTTTACTCTGAGTTAAATTAGTTATTAACAAGTTAATTCATCCACCAAACAAAAATTGTCGGTAACGGTTTGTATGTTCCCAGTGTTTTAACATTCGTTAAAGCTCTTCACCATGCCCCCATGCCTACTCAGCCATGTCATTCTGAGTGCAAAGTGTCAATCAGGATTCCTTGTCAGCTTCCAGCTCATCCACTTCCTGCAGTGTGTATTCCAGGATAGTGTTATGTCCTTTGAACTTGAAATGACCCTTGAACTTCTTATTCTGAAGCAACAGAGGGAACCAGTAAATGTCATCAGCCCACATCTCATCAAATGGGATCTTGTCCAGGTCGAACCACTGCGGGCGCATCTCTGAAAAGCAATTAATAGGTGGTGTTTTTCAAATACAAAACAATTGCAAAACCAAGAAACAAGCTGAGTGAGTACCAGTGCAAATGCATTTCACTGGCGCCTAATCAGACAAAAGTTGACATTGAACCAGATGAATAGAAGTTTGGTCAAAGGGGTAAGCTTTAAGGAGTGCCTTAATGGAAGAAAGAGGTCGAGATGGAGAGTTTTAGGGAGAGAATTCTGGAACCTTATGACCTCGGTAGCTGAAGGCATGCCTGCCAATGATGGAGAGATTAAAATTGGTGATATACACAAGGCCAGAATTGGAGAATGTGGATGTCTCAGAGCAGTGGTGGGCAGCTTGGGGGCCACATATGACCCACCTGGGTGTTGCGTGTGGATCATAAGACTTTTGGTTGACTGTTGCCCACATGCAGCAATACCAAATTCTGCTGATTTAAGAGTCTTTTCTTCCAACTGCTATGACTGAGTGATACACACAGAACAAGGGCAAGTGAGGTGAGGTGTATATTGACTGCACACAGCATTGACTGTGAGAGCCGTGCACTCCCTCTGTGTCCACAGTGGTTAGCATTTCTTCTGCTTCACAGCGCCAGACACCCAGGTTCAATTCCCGGCTTGGGTCACTGTCCCTGCGGAGTTTGCACACACTCCAAGTCTGCGGTGGTTTCCTCCCACAGTCCGGAAGACTTGCTGGTTAAGTGCATTGGCCATGCTAATTTCTCCTCATTGTAACCGAACAGACACCAGACTGTGGTGACTAAGGGATTTTCACAGTAATTTCATTGCAGTGTTAATGTAAGCCTACTTTATTAACTTTGCTTAAATTTATTAAAATTGAAGTGTAAATATTTCTTTTGTTTTTCCCTTTTGAAGTTGATAGTTCTATTAATATACAAATGATTGAGCATCTGCTACAACTCGAGAAATATTTGGCATGCATTAAATGTATTGAATTTTATTCAAGGAGGTCATGATTAGTGAACAAGGCTGATTTCAATCTTGCAGCCCACTGAGAGGAAGGAGGGCCACTCATGTGATCCACTCACTACCCTAGGTTGCCCATCATTATCTGAAGGTTGTACGGACGAAGAGAAACAAAGCTATGGTGGGATTGTAACACAAGCTCATTATACCCTGAAGCACCTTTCAATCAATAAATTATTTTTCAAGCATAGCTATTTACCTTCCGATTCCTCTGGTTCCCCTTGGTAACTATCTGTGCGGAATATATGAACATCCAGTAATTCACTCTCATCGACAAATTCAAACTTGATCTGTCCAACTTTTTCCAAAGTCTCAACAGTCAGACTGCTCTCCTCCCACAATTCTCTGAGGAAGGAATTACATCAACTTCAAACACAAATTGAAAAGTGGTTGTGGCAAAGCATTTCTGATGGATAGCGCACAGGAAACAGTAGCAGGCCATCAGCCCCTTGTTTTGCCACTCAATTAGATCATGTTTGATCAGTACCTTTGCTCCATTGAACAGCACTAGATTGCATTCATTGACACAGATTAACAAAAGACCAATACTTCCCCTGCTGCCTTATAGTTGAAGGTAGTATGAGACTGAACCAGACCAAAGCATTATGGATTGAGAATATTGTGACCGTTACTGGACACGGCAATTTAGGAAGAGAGGGTGCAGAAGAAATTTACTAGAACAGTACCAGAAATTAGTGACTTAAGTTATCTGGAGAGACTGGACAAAGCCAGGGTTGTTCTCCTTGGAGCACAGAAGTTAAGGTGAGCTTTAACAGAGGTATTCAAAATTATGAGGGCCTTTAAAAGGAGGTTTAGGGAGAAACTGTTTCCACCGAGAGGACAGTAAGCAGCAAAAAAAAGTGTGAAGATTTTAGTTTTAGACAGTGAGGCACAATGATCTGGAATACATTGCCTGAAAGGGTGTTGGAGCAAATTCAATAATAACACTTAAAAATTGAATAATACCTTGTAAAGAAGCTTATAAAGGTTATGGGGAAATAGAGGAAGTGATAGTGTCTGGATAGTTTCATCAGAAGGTGGGCAGATGGCTTCCTTCTGTGCTGTAAGATCTTACAATCTTTTGATTTGATCTGAACTGAGGTATGACAATTTGGCTGAGTACACCTCTCTAGAAAGGAGGAATCAGCTGTGATCCATACTCCTGATCATTGTTTAGCTGGAACAAATACACAGGCAAGGATCAGATTATGATTGGGCATGGCTGTGATGCCTTCTTAGTAAAGTGTACGACGCACCATTCTAGGCTTGAAGAAGGCAGCTGGAATTGTGCTCCATTGAGAATAACCACCTTTTCCAGCAGTGAGAGCAGGAAAGAAAAACTGATTAAAAAAAAAGCTCCACGTTTTACCTCTTTGCTCCTTCCTCTATGGTTTCTCCAGGTTGCACTTTACCTCCAAATCCATTCCAGCGGCTGGCTCCAAACCCTCGTTTCTTCAAACCCAGGAGGATTTTCTGCTGCCTCAGGACCATCACAAGAGTCAACAGCTTTGTGGTGACCATCTTTCCACAACAATGTCTTCTCAACAGCTGACAGCTCTCAGGAAGAAATGAGTGTGAAATTTCTTTAATATGCCATTTAATAACTTGCATTTACTGTATAAAGCAAGTTAAAACCTATTATGATGCACCACAGGAATGTAATCAGGAAAAAAATTGACAACAAACCAGACAAGGAGATAATAGGACCCATGACCAAAAGCTTAGCTGAGGAGTTTGACTTAAGCAGCATCTCAAAGGAAGCGATAGAAAGCAGAAGTGGGGAGGGAATTGTGAGGCTTAGGACACGGCCACCAACGGTGGCACTAAGGGAGTTGGGTACGTGCAACAGGCTAGATTTCAGAAATGCAGAGAGTTTGGAAGGTTGTAGGAGGTTACAAAAATAGGGAGGGGTGGGACTTTGCTGCAATTTGGAAGGACTAACGAGGCAATTGAATACACAATGAAAGGTGTACACTAGTAACTACAGAGGACCAGGGGGACTTTGAGGTGTATGTCCATAGATCCCTGAATGCAGCAGGACAGATGGTTTAAAAAAAAAGCATATAGGATAATTACCTTTATTAGCTAATGCATAGAATATAAGAGTAGGGAGGTTATGATAGAGCTATAAAAAGCTTGTTAGACCACAGCTAGAGTACTATCTGCAGTTCTGGTCGCTACAACTATCAGAAGGATATGATTGCATTAGCAAGGGTACTGAGGAGATTCACCAGGACGCTGCCTGGGTTGGAGCATTTCAGCTATGAAGAGAGCATGGTTAGGTTGGGGTTTGCTCTCCTTAGAGTAGAGAAGGTTGAGGGGGTACTTTGTCATGGTATACAAAATTACAAAGGACATACGTAGATAGGAGGAACATTTTGCCTTTAGTTGAGGGATCAATAATCAAAGGACATAGACTTTAAACTTTTTTACCCAAAGGCTGGTGAGAATCTGGAACTCACTGCCTGAAAGGATGATAGATAGAACCCCTAAAGCACAGAAAGAAACCATTCAGCCCATTGAGCCTCCACTAACCACAATCCCACCAGGCCCTTTTCCCATAACCCCACACATTTACGCTGCTAATTTCCCTGACACTGAGGGGCAATTTAGCATAGCCAGTCAACCTGACCTGCACATCTTTGGACTCCGGGAAGAAACCTGAGCACCTGGAGGAAACCCATGCAGACGTGGGAAGAAAGTGCAAACTTCACAAAGACAGTAACCCGAGGCTGGAATTAAACACAGTTCCCTGGTGCTGTGAGGCAGTAGTGCAAACCACTGTGCCTCTCCTAATATGGGGTTGGGAACCCTCACAACATTTAAGCGGCATTGAGATCTACACTTGAAATGCCATGCACAGTGGTTAGCACTGCTGCCTCACAGCACCAGGGATCCAGGTTCAATTCCTGGCTTGAGTCACTGTCTGTGCGGGGTCTGTATGTTCTCTCTATGTCTGCTTGGGTTTCCTCCCACCGTCTGAAAGATGTGCTGGTTAGGTCATTGGCAATGCTAAATTCTCCTTCAGTGTACTCAATTGGGCACCGGAGAATGACGACTAGGGGATTTTCACAAGTAATTTCATTGAAATGTTAATATAAGTTTATTTGTGACACAAAATGGGCAGCACAGTGGTTGCACTGCTGCCTCATAGTGCCAGGGACTCAGGTTTGATTCTCAGCTTGGGTCACTGTCTGTGTGGAGTTTGCACATTTTCTCCGTGTCTGTGTGAGTTTCCTCCAGGTGCTCCAGTTTCCTCACACTTACCAAAAATGTGCGAGTTAGGTGGGTTGGCCGTGCTAAATTGCCCCTTAGTGTCTGGGGGACTAGCTAGGGTAAATGCGTGGAGTTATGGGGATAGGGCCGGGGTGGGATTGTGGTTGGTGCAGGCTCAATGGGCCGAATGGCCTCCTTCTATACTTTGGGATTCTATGATATTCTATGAAGAAAAAAACATACAAAAGTAATAGAACAAGCACCACAAAATTGGATTAGATGGCTAATGCAGACACAATGGGCCAATGAATCTCTTTCTGGTGTAAAACTCTGATGCTATGACAATCACCATCTTGAATAGTGTGGTTCCAACAACCTTTTGTGAAAAAATCTATAACTTAGAAGGCAATGGAGTGTGTGAGGAAGAGGATAAGTGGGAGCATATGAAAATAAATAATTCACAATAACGCCTTTTACGATTTTAAGGACCTCTTTTTCCTGTCAGTGAAGTACTTTTCTAAAGGGCAGTTACTGTTATAATGTAATCTTATCGCTGAGTGGGGAGCACTGAGCAATAGTGAAAACACCTGGATACTTGGAACCGAATAAACAATGTATGCATTCTGGCTTTTGATGAATGAAAGATGTTACATTGCAGAGCCTGGGACAGGTACCTGTTCGCACTTTCTCTCACACCAGCAATGGGACAGAGGATTCCAGATCTGCTCCAACTTCCTCGACTGCCGACGGTGAGCATCGAACCGGAGATTGTCAGCAGGCGAGTTACACTCTATACACACCGGATGGAAACAAGTAAAGAGAAATCCATTCTGCGAGGGATTTTGTTTCTGTATCGCCAGTACTTTAAAACCGAGTCCATGCGTTTTAAATGCATTTTATTGAAAAAGAAGATCTGTGCGGCCGCTTCAGGAGAGATTATTTTGTAAGTTCACCTTGGCTGTGAGGATTTGTTTCCTGGGGGCCAGTTATGTGTTACTTCTAAGGCTGGAGCTCTGAGGGGCTTCACGTTCTTTAGAAACGCTTCGGTGCCGCACTGCCTGCCCAAGGCCCTGTTTGTGATACTGTTTTGATAATAAAAAAGTGTTGGCCCTATTTGTGATCTGGATTTATTTCCAGCTCTTTATCTCGTCACCGAATGCTTCTCAGCCATATCCTTTCCCCGAAGCATGGCGACGGTTTATAGAAGGCGTTCAACGCAACAGGACGTCCAAAGGTGCTTAACTGGAGTATTATCAAACAGAATGTGATACCACCGAGCATCACTAGATGTGAGTAAAATACTGCGGACGCTGGAATTTGAAGCAAGAAGGGGACGCTGGGAAAACTCAGCAGTCTGCTAGCGTCCATTAGGAGAGAAACAGAGTTAACATTTTGAGTCCCTTGACTCTGTCAGAACTGAAGGGAGAGAGAATGTGTTAGAACTGTAGAAAATACAACAAAAAGTAGCAACTTTGACAACAGAAAACTGATGGCCTGGTGGTGGTTGGGGGAGGGGCAGAGGAGGGTGGCTTGCACTGAGACAATACACCTATGGGATATTAAAAAAAAGGGATTTAAGATGGAGGAGAAAAGTTAAAATCTAAAGCTGCCGAATTTAAGATTGAGTCCCGAGGGCTGCAACATGCCCAACCGGAAATGAAATGCCCCCCTTTGGCTTGCACCATGTTTAAATATGTTAGTTCAGATAACCAAAGGCTTGACCAAAGAGGTAGGTTTCAGGAGGGTATTAAAGAGAGAGATGGAAGGAATTGTAGAGCTTGGGACCAGTCAGCTTGACTACCAGTATTGGAATGAGTAAAATTGACAATATGCAGGAGACCAGAATTGGAGGAAAGTAGCGAGAGTGGAAGATTGTAGTGTTAGAGGAGGTGACATAAATACAATGTTTTCTACAAGGCCAATGGTTGTCTGTATTGCTCACTTGTTATCTGGTCAACCTGTAAATTTAACCACTAGTGATGGTGAAACCACCTCTGCTCTATTCCAATCCTATTGCTGCCCATGCTTCACTAATTCCTGCACTCTGCACCCTGATCTCCACTCTCTCCTCGCTGGTCTCCCACATTCATAATAAGAACATAAGAAATAGGAGCAGGAGTAGGCCATCTAGCCTTTCGAGCCTGCCCCACCATTCAATAAGATCATGGCTGATCTGTCGTGGCTCAGTTCCACCTTCCCGCCCTCTCCCCATAACCGTTAATCCCCTCTCTTATCAAAAACCCATCAACCCGCGTCTTAAAATTATTTAGCGAGGCAGCCTCCACCACTTCAACGGGCAGAGAATTCCAGAGATTCACCACCCTTTGAGTGAAGAAGTTCCTCCTCAACTCCGTTCTAAACCGCCCCCCCTTTATCTTGAGGCTGTGCCCCCTAGTCCTACTGTCTTTTTTGAGCGGGAAGAGTCTCTCCACCTCTATCCTATCCATCCCATTCATCATCTTATACGTCTCAATGAGATCTCCCCTCATTCTTCTACACTCTAACGAGTACAAACCTAGTTTATTCAGCCTCTCCTCATAGCTCAACCCCCTCAACTCCGGCATCAGCCTAGTAAACCTCCTCTGCACTCCCTCCAAGGCCAAAATATCTTTGCGCAGGTGCGGCGCCCAAAACTGCACACAGTACTCCAGCTTTGCGGCCTCACCAATGCCCTATACAGCCGCAGCAAGACCTCCCTACTTTTATATTCAATCCCCCTCGCTATGAAGGCCAGCATCCCATTCGCCTTCCTGACCATCTGCTGCACCTGCAAGCTGGGTTTTTGCGACTCATGCACAAGGACCCCGAGGTCCTTCTGCACCGTCGCCTGCTGCAGTTTTTCGCCACGTAAGTAATAGTCCTTCCTACCATTCTTCCTACCAAAGTGGACCACCTCACACTTGCCAACATTAAATTCCATTTGCCATTTCCTGGCCCATTCGCCCAGCCTATCTAGATCCTTCTGCAGACTCTCCACACCCTCCGCACAATTTGCCGTTCCCCCAATCTTGGTGTCATCAGCAAATTTCGACACCCTACACTCGGTTCCCTCCTCCAGATCATCTATATAAATGGTAAAAAGCTGAGGCCCCAGCACCGACCCCTGGGGCACTCCACTAGTCACCATCCGCCAATCCGAATAGCACCCGTTGACCCCCACTCTCTGCCTCCTATTTGACAACCAATCCTCTATCCACGCTAACACCCTACCCCCAACTCCATGTCCCTCGACCTTCTGCAATAACCTCTTGTGAGGCACTTTGTCAAACGCCTTCTGAAAATCCAGAAAGACCACATCCACCGGCTCTCCTCTATCCACCGCCCTAGACACATCCTCATAGAACTCCAGTAAATTTGTCAGACATAACTTCCCTTTAATGAAACCATGCTGCGTCCGCTCTATCAAGCAATTGCCTTCAAGATGCCTCGCAATTTCCTCCTTAATGACGGATTCTAACATTTTACCTACCACAGACGTTAAACTAACCGGCCTATAATTCCCCGCCTTTTGCCTGGCACCCTTCTTAAACAACGGCGTAACATTAGCCGTTTTCCAATCTTCCAGCACTTCCCCGGAATCCAGCGACGTCTGGAAAATAACCACCAAGGCATCCACTATCACCTCCGCCATTTCTTTCAGAACCCTCGGATGCATTCCATCCGGTCCTGGGGACTTGTCCACAATCAGCCCCTCCAGTCTGTCGAGCACCGCCTCTCTAGTGACAGTAATGTCATTAAGACCCTCCAGTCCTACCACCTTTCCATCACTAACACCCGGCAAATTATTCACGTCCTCCTCCGTGAAGACAAAAACAAATAAGTTATTCAATACCTTAGCCATATCCCCATCTCCTACCACTAGGTCCCCTTTCTCATCCTCTAAAGGACCAACGTTCACCCTAGCCAGCCTCTTCCTTTTTATATATTTATAAAAACTCTTGCTATCCTTTTTTATATTAAGCGCTAGCCCAGCTTCATAGTTTCTCCTACCCTTCTTTATCAACTTCTTTGTCAATCTTTGTTGACATTTAAACCTCTCCCAATCCTCTTCTCGCCCACTACTCTTAGCTACTCTAAATTCCTCCGCTTTTAATTTAACACTTTCCTTCACCTCCTTTGTTATCCACGGCTTATTACCTCTCCTCCTACTGTCCTTTTTGACCATCGGAATAAATTTCCGCTGAGCACCAAGAAAGATCTCCTTAAAGATCCTCCACTGCTCCTCAGCAGACCCTCCCTCCAACGCGCTCCCCCAGTCCACATTCGCCAATTCTTCTCTCATCCTACCGTACTCCCCTCGATTCAAACAAAGTACGCGTGTCCGGGAACCCTCTTTCTCCTCCTCCATCTGCACCAGAAACTCCACCATACAATGATCACTCTCCCCAAGAGAATCCTTCACCGCAAGGTCCCTAATTCTACCCGCCTCATTACATAGCACGAGATCCAAGATAGCTCTCTCCCTCGTCGGCTCCAACACGCACTGTTCCAGGAAACTATCCCAACAGCATTCCAAGAACTCCTCCTCGAGCCCACCGCGTCCAACATGGGTCGACCAATCAATATGCAGATTGAAATCCCCCATAACTACGGCCGTCCCATTCCTGCATGCCGCACTTATTTGCGCGTTAACAGCCCGCCCCACCTCCAGATCATTATTCGGGGGCCTATAGACGACACCCACCAGCATCTTCCTCCCTTTGCTGTTCCTAATCTCCACCCACAACGATTCCACTTTCTGCTCCTTGGCTCCAATGTCATCCCTTGCTACCACCCTGATGCTATCCTTAATCAGCAGAGCTACGCACCCCCCCCCTTTTCCCTCCTGCCTATCCTTCCTAAACACTTGATAGCCCTGTACATTCAGCTCCCAGTCCCTGTCACCTTGCAGCCATGTCTCTGTAATGGCCACCAGATCGTATCCATTTGTGTCGATCTGCGCCACCAGCTCATCCACTTTATTCCGAATGCTTCGTGCATTCAGATAAAGCGCTTTCATCCCAGCCTTCACCTGGACCCTATTTGCCGCAACGCCACCAACTATACTCACGCCCCCTACTCCCTCTATTATTGGGACATCCTCGGCCTCTTCCCTTACCTGTACCCTATCCTTAACTTTAGACCTCGTAACGTCACCTACCCTCGCACCCTCCCCCCCCCCAATTAGTTTAAAGCCCTGTCTACAGTCCTCTTTACTCGATTCGCCAGCACTCTGGTCCCAGCACCATAACCATCAAACCATAACTCATCCAAACAGCCTAAATCTCATTGAGTTCTGAACCCCAATTAACCCTCTCTTTACTGGTGCTATGTTAAAGTTACTATGATAAATTCATCATCTACTCTTTGTCTCACTTGACCTATTGCTGAGTGGAATCTGAACTGGGAGGAGGGAGGCAGAGAGAGAAATTATGAAATTATGGAGAGAAGTGGACGAAAAGCGAATGATGCTTAAAAATTGTAAAATATTTTTATTCTTCCCATTATTAGACAGGGCAATATGATCTCTCGGATCCGGCATTGTCTGTTTCACACAACAGTGGAACGGCTGAAAAAGACACCAGCTGAACAGAGATGGCTGTCAAGGCAACTGAGCGACCCATACGTGAAATCAGCCCGACAACAGAACTATCGTTGTAGGAGCGCATTTAAGTTGCTGGAGATTGATGATAAGCACAACATCCTGAGGCCCGGGATCAGTGTGATTGACTGCGGTGCAGCACCCGGTGCCTGGAGTCAGGTTGCAGTTGACAGGGTTAATGCCACTGGTTACGGTGAGTGGCATACAACTCAAGTTAAATTTGTGATAGAAGCAAACCCTTGGGGATCTGCGAGATGATCAAATTCTTGATCATCTGGGACTGTGTGTACTTTTTTCTGCAAATGCCTTAAATGCACTTTATTTTAAAAATATCTATTTGCTGATTTACTAACATTATTTCTGCTGCTGTTTAATAAAACTTTTTGGCAATGAATAGCTAGCACTGTCATTTGGATTTTAGAGCAAGGGGTGTGTTACTATTTGTAGGCGATCCCCAGGAGTGAGTAAGTATCTTCAGGGGCTTCCATGGATGTATTAATATTTTCAGGGGGTTTCCAGGAATGTGTCAGTACTTTCAGAGGGTCCCAGAAGTGTGCCATTGCTTATAGAGGTCCTCAGAAGTGTGTCAGTATTTACAGAGGTCTGTAGGAGTGTGGTGGTATTTGGAGGAGTTATCAGTTTCCCGAGATCCGCACAGGTCCTCTGGACTGTGTTAATATTTACAAGGTGGTCCAGAAGTGCATTGGTATCAAAGATGCCAAAGACAGTACCAGATCAAGTTAGAGGCCCAGACTAGCCACACAGACCCCTGCCAACAATGGCAAGGTCTGCAGGACATAACAGGTAACAAGGTGACGGCATGTGAAATCTTTGGCTCCAATGCACCTCTCCCTGATCAGCTCAATGCATTCTGCACCTGTTTTAAGAAAGAGGTCAACGAGAGCACGTCATCCACCCTGGAAACCTTGAATGAATCCGTACCCGAGGCCACTATTGCAGATGTCAGAGCAGCTTTCTCGAAGACTTTCTCGAAGTGACTGGCCTGGATGGGGTGCACGGACGTGCATTTAGATACTGTGCGCATGAGCTGGCAGGAGTATTCGCAGACATCTTCTACATCTCTTTACAACAATCTGAGGTCCCTATCTGCTTCAAGAAGATGACCATCATTCCAGTACCAAAGAAAAACCAAACAGTGTGCCTTAATGACTATTGGCCGGTGGGTCTGACACCCATCATTAGGGTACAAGAATGAGACACAGAGTCTGATATACCAGTGCGGCAACAATAATCTCCCTCAATGTCAACAAAACGAAGGAGATTGTCATCGACTTCATGAAGTGTAAAGGAGAACGTGGCCCTGTCTACGTCAACAGGGATAAAGTAAAAATGGTCGAGAGTTTCAACCTTTTAGGTGTCCAGATCACCAACAACCTGTTCTGGCGCCCCCCCCCTCCTCACCCCGCACCCATGCCAACACTATAGTTAAAAAAGTCCACCAACGCTTCTACTTTCTCAGATGACTAAGGAAATTGGGCATGTCAGCTACAATTTTCACCAACTTTTACAGATGCACCATAGAAAGCATTCTTTCTGGTTGTATCACAGCTTGGTATGGCTCCTGCTCTGTACCAAGACCGCAAGAAACTACAAAAGATCGTGAATGTAGCCCAATCCATCATGTAAACCAGCCTCCATCCATTGACACTGTCTACACTTCCCACTGTCTCAGCAAAGCAGCCACCATAATTAGGGACCCCATGCATCCTGACATTCTCTCTTACACCTTCTTCCATCGGGAAAAAGGTACAAAAGACTGAGATCACGTACCAACTGGCTCAAGAACAGCTTCTTCCCTGCTGTCATCAGACTTTTGAATGGACCTACGTTGCATTAAACTGATATTTTTCTGCACCTTAGCCATGACTGTAACGTTACAATCTACACGCACTCATTTCCTTCTCTATGAACAGTATGCTTTGTCTGTATAGTGCACAAGAAACCATACTTTTTACTGCATACTAATCTGTGTGACAATAAATCAAAAAAGTATTTGTAGGGCTTGTGGTATGTCAATATTTCATGAGCATAGTGTTCCAAAGTGCTTTTAGAGCCAATGAAAGGCCTTTTGAAGTGTAGTCACTGTTGTATTGAAGGTAAAATGACTGATTTGTGCACTTCAGGTGCCACAAGAATCAATGTGATTATGACCAAAAAATTAGTTTTTAAAGATGTTATTGAGGGACAGTAGAAGAACTCCCCTCCTCTTCAGTGGATAGTGCCACAAGATCTTTTACATCCATCTGAGAAGACAGATGGGGCCTGGGTTTCTTGTCTCATTTGAAAGATGACGACTCTGGCAATGTGCTGAAAATATGAATGAATGGATCATTAATTTGCAATTTTCTTAATCGTTCTTTCTCAATCAAAAGCTCCAGCTTTTAACATAGAACACTACAGCACAAACAGGCCCTACGGCCCACAAGTTGCGCCGATCACATCTATGCCTACCAAGCCATAGAACTATCTGTAACTTCCAATGCCATTAGATCCCATATACTCATCCAGAAGTCTTTTAAAAGATCCCAGTGAGTTCGCCTCTACCACCACCGACGGCAGCCGATTCCACTCACTCACCACCCTCTCAGTGAAAAACTTTCCCCTAACATCTCCTCTGTACTTGCTTCCCAGTACCTTAAACCTGTGTCCTCTCGTAGCGACCATTTCAGCCCTGGGAAATAGCCTCTGAGAATCCACCCTATATATTCCTCTCAACATTTTATAAACCTCTATAGGTCGCCTATACTTTTCCTGAGTGTCTTTCGAAAAAGTAAGTCTTTGATGACTTTTGTGTTTATAAGTGATTTTAAAGTGTTCACTGGAGTATCAGTCTAGATTTTGTGCTTCAGTCTCTTGGATGTAAGTCAAAACCCCAACATTTTGACTCAGATGAGTGTGCTACCCAGTGAACCACAATTTAACCTGCATCCATGTGCCATTTGAGAATGTCAATTGGGTAAGGTGCCAACTTGCAGATTTCTCACACTCTGCATTCTTTCCTTCAAAGAAAGCATGTAAAACTAAAGGAACAAATCATTACAAATATGTTCCCTGTTAATGAAGGTGGGTTTAGATGAAGGAAAATAATTAAATGTTGTGAGAGGATTGGGAAAAACAGACAAATGGGGCCTGTTTTAAAACATGTGTCTCCGTTCTAGTTTATTGATGATTTTCGTTTCATTTCCCCTGACTCCAGATCGGGATGCTCCTGTCGGGTTTGTAGTGGGAGTTGACCTTTTACACATCCTCCCACTGGAAGGCGCTCTCTTCCTGCCTAATTCCAACCTCCTGGAGCCTGCAGTTCAAGCAAGAATACAGGAATCCCTGCCGATGGGAGAGGCGCAGGTGATCCTGAGTGACATGGCACCAAATGCCAGTGGGATCCGCCAGCTGGACCAGCAGCAAATGACTGAGCTGAGCTTCTGTGTCCTGGAGCTGGCCAGGAGGGTCCTCAGTCCCGGTGGCACTTTGCTCTGTAAATTCTGGGATGGAACTAACAGCCGCCTCATCCAAAGCCAACTCATCAAAGTGTTTAGAGAGGTGAAGATGTTAAAACCAGCTGCAAGCAGGAAGGAGTCATCAGAGCTCTACTATATAGCAAAGTACTACAGGAAAAGCTGACATTTCGGATTGACTCTTTATGCTCAAGAAACTTTCCATTGCAAACAAAGTTTTTGGGACTATTTATTCATTTACCTTTTCTCCCCATCCCTCCACCACCTAGTCAGCGGAAAAAATGCATTTTTATACTGCCTTTCATGACTACTGGACTTCTCAAAAAGGTTTATAGCAATGAAGTACTTTTGAAGTGTTGTAATGTAGGAAGTGTAGTCACAAATTCCTACAAGGAGCAATATGATGATAACCTGCTTTTGTGATGTTGATTGAGGAATAAATATTGGGTGGAACCTTGGAGGAGAATCTTTCCTCTTTAAAATGGTGTAATAGGATCTTTTAGGTTCACCTGAGAAAGTCTTGGTTTATTGTTTTGACAGTGCAATGTTGACTCAGTGCTACATGGAGTGTAAGCTGAGATTTTGTACTCGTGCCTCCAGGATGGAACTTGAACCCACTGATTTCATGACAGAGAGGTGAGAATAGTACCCACTCAACTACAGCTGGCATTTTATGATCACTGCTGCCCTGTAACTCATTGTGAGGAGATTGCAGGAACACAGGGTATATGTCCCTCTCTTTTGCAAGAATAAAGATTCTCCCCCCAGCATGTAGTCAATCAACTGACTCAAAATGAATCATGTTAAAGTGTTTCACATTTTACAGCCAAGTATTTTTGAATTGTAGTTGCTGATTTCAGAAACACAGCAGCTAATTTGTGCGCAGCAAGTTCCCACAAACAGCTGTGAAATGAATTATTTTTATTAATAAATGAACTGAAGATTTTTTTTAGTGATGTTGGTTAATAGATAAACATTGGCTCTAGCTGTGGGAAGAATTCATCTGCTCCTCTTCAAAATTGGACGTAGACTCTGACACCTTGTAATGCTTTTCGTTGCTTGATATTTGCTACTCACCAAGCAAGGGCTCAAGCCTATATAAAATGTTTGTCTAATGATCAGGTAACCTTTAAATGGCATCCTTGTCTCAGTGGTGGCATACACCAAAGCTCATTGTTTGGTATTCCTTGTGTGTGGTACATAGATTTGAAGCCAATTTGAGGTCTATGGACACGTCAGTCAGAGTTGCATTAAGAGGTGGGTTAATTCGCTGTTGTGCCCCTGGACTAGAGTGAGGAAATAAAAGCTGTATTCATTACTTACTGATCTCTGTTGCAAATTGTAGAAAGTCAAGACAGGATTTAGCTCAGCTGTAATGACTTAGTAGTTGAATAACTTGACAACATTTAAAGCCTGGGTGCATAGTTATTGGAACACTCTCCCAGAATAGTACACAAAATGTATAAAATGCATTTTCCTGTTGTTAAATGCTAAAAGTGCATGAGTCACTGACATGCCAGGTGTCACCTTGGCTCAGTGGATAGCATTCTTATCTTTGAGCAGGAAGATTGTGGATTCATATTCCATTCCAGAAATCTGAGCACTAAAGGTTGGCTGATACTCCTGGTGCAATACTGAGAGAGCACTTTACTGTTGGATATGCCACCTTTCAGATGGGAGGTTAAATTGATGTCTGTCCTCCCAGGAGGAGGTGTACAATCCCATGGTATTGTTTTAAAAAAGAACAGCTAAAACTGTTTGTTCCCTCTTGCCTAGTAAGAAGTCTCACAACACCAGGTTAAAGTCCAACAAGTTTATTTGGTAGCACAAGCCACTAGCTTTCGGAGCGCTGCCCTTTCATCAGGTAAGTGGGAGTTCTGTTCACAAATAGGGCGTATAAAGACACAAACTCAATTTACAAAATAATGGTTGGAATGTGAGTCTTTACAGGTAATCAAGTCTTAAAGTTACAGGCAGTGTAAGCGGAGAGAGGGTTAAGCACAGGTTAAAGAGATGCATATTGAATCCAGCCAGGACAGTGAGATTTTACAAGTCCAGGCAAGTTGCAGGTGTTACAGATAGTGTGACATGAAATCCAAGATCCCGGTTGAGGCCGTCCTCGTGTGCAGAACTTGCCTATCAGTCTCTGCTCAGCGACTCTGCGTTGTCGTGTGTCATGAAGGCTGCCTTGGAGACTGCTTACCTGAAGATCAGAAGCCGAATGCCTGTGAACGCTGAAATGTTCCCCAACAGGAGGAGAACACTCTTGCCTGGTGATTGTCGAGCAATGTTCATTCATCTGTTGTCGTAGCATCTGCATGATCTTCCCATGTACCATGCCTTGGGATATCCTTTCCTGCAGTGTATCAGGTAGACAATGTTGGCTGAGCTGTATTGTGTACCTGATAGATGGTGTTCTCACATGAGATGACGGCATCCGTGTCAATGATCCAGCACGTCTTGCAGAGGTTGCTGTGGCAGGGTTGT